>NW_017670393.1:0-24969 GCF_001879085.1 Nicotiana attenuata
TATCACATATCCTTTAAACCACAAATCTACTTTAAATTGTTACCACATTTTTCAAGGTAAACTAAATTAATCAACAATTACTTTTGAAAGAGTTGTTTGAATAAAAATATTTGTAGTCTAGGTTTATTACTGATAGAGTTATCATAAAGGTCCTTCGTATAACTATCTATACCAACTTCGTCACTGATTATTAAGTGTCTCGCCACCTCACGATACAATCGCCATCTCGTCCGCTCAATGCCTGATTTGTTAGACAACACTTATTGAGCCCCCAATCGATCACATATACTCTGTTGTTGTCTTGGTGCCAGTGCATCTTATTCTCCCAGCTTCTCACCCGACGCCTCAAACGTTCAAGTTGTCATTCTATAACCTGGAGTTAATTATTTTCGTGATCCGTTATCGCAGACCGAACCAGTTCATCCATCGAGACCATCATAATATAAAGTATTTTAGCTAATCCAGCGCCGAACTAACTGCATATTATTCAACACATTTACGCCATCTAATAACAGATTAAATCATAGCACTGACCAAGGTCGGCTTAGCTTGGGTAAGAGCTCGGAACTATGACACACGACAGTGATAGCTCCCCTATCTTTGCCGAGACACATAACTGAGCGCGACGTGTTAATAGAGATGGCTCCTCTTTACTGCGATTTTGTAGGACCTCGGCTCAAGAAAAAAAAAAAAAAAAAAATAATTTATATATAATATTTATTAGATATATATATATATATATATATATAGTTATAATAAGTATTTGGTTATTATTTTTCTTTTCTAATAAATCGATATTTCGTATAAGTATGAAAATTCAACATATTATTTTATGCTAGATAAATATTTGAAATGATGATATGAGGTACGGTAGTTTATTTTTACAAGATTGAAATGAGAAAAAACATAATCCTCAAAAATCAGTAAAAGAAAAATCGGTTCAAAAAATAAACACATTATTTAAGTTACAGTCATAGACCATCTTAATACATCAGACTAACTATTTCACAATTAAATAAGTAGCATCCTATCATGATAAGTAATCTTTAATAATTCTTATACTAATGCTACATGATTAGGCAATATTCGAATGATTGATAATCCATGTTTTTGGACATTTAGAACTTTAAAATTTTAGTTATTTTGTATATTTTTTCAAAATAAGCAAAAAATATATTTGCATTGAATCATATCCTGTTAGTCATTATAAAAAATAAAAGCTTCTTTAAAACAAAAGATCTAGTTTTCACCGAAATATAATCACTAGCAACACACTTCGGCTCAGTCTAAATTGAGTAAATAAAGTAGACACCAACATGTGTAAATAAAACGAAGATTGAAACTTATTTGATATAACAAAGTCATATTTTATCTTTTTTGAAAATACAACTGATGTTTTGAAAAAATTATTTTTCAATTTGGTTGAAGGTGAAATATAGTTTTTCGAAACAATATTTGTTTATTTGAATATCAATATTAGCATACCATGTTTTTTTTTTTTTTGGAGAAATTTTGAATCTCATAGATTGATAATAATATTAATGATCAGTTAAAGCAATGATATTCAATTGCAGATTGAGATCATTATGAAGGCAACTGACTTTCGTCCAGTAACGAGAAAAGTCATTTCCTCTCTTTTGATGAGATATTATCATATCAAATTTATTATTTTATTTGGGTATCATTTAATACTTTTGCTGGCAGTACTTTTTCCTTTCTTTCTAAAGTATTTTTACCATAAACTTTTCCTCATAATTTTTTTTCTTTCCGAACTTGTTTATATATATATATATATACTATATTATATATTATATTATATATATATATATATATTTGTCATAAGGATGCACTTATACTTTGTTGCCACTTTGTCATCCCGGTCCCCAAACTTAATGAAGTTTCATCTAGACACCTCTACGTCGTTCAAAAGTAATATTATAAAACTTTTGAACCATTGACCAAGCCTATGTGGCATTTGCTTTGCTGGAGTTGATAAAATGCGTGACTAACACGCTTTAAGAAGCGAGTAAAAGTTTATTGATTCTAACTAAAAAATACCAAAAATAAAAAGAAAAGAAAAAATAAAGGGGGTTAACGCCGGAGAGCATTCAAGCGTCTTCCAATCTCCAATTTTCTTTTCCTTCTACCACTTTCTCCTCTCATCTTTTCCTCTTTTTTTTTGACGTCGTGCTCAAAGGTGGTATAGGGGATTGGGAATTCTTTCTCTTTTTCTTTTTTGTTGTATATTACGGTTTTGGTAGCGGTTGTGCTTGAGATTTTAGAAAGTCTGTAATTTTGGGAGGTATTGTTAGAGCTTTAGTGATGTTTGTGGGGTTCATTAATGGATTGTTGTTCTTGTTTGGGGTGTTGTGTGGGATGGGCATGGAAGCCTCAAGTGTTGCTAATCTGCCCTGATTCTTTTTTGATTCACCAGATGTTTTTTGCCTTTTCTTCTCTCCGGTTATGCTCCTCCAGAACTTGTAATCTGGGTTTGATTCCCTCAATCCTTCTCAATTGCAACTTTCCACCGCATTTCTTAATCAAGGAAAACTCAGTCCCCTACTGAATGGCTGATTTTCAAAGAGAGGAATAGGCATGAATTGTGTTTTGAGAGAAAAACTTTAGGATTTAAACTTTTTCTTTCCAAAAAATAATTTTTTGTGAATAAAAATAATGACATGGAAATATTTTTATTGATGTGGGATAAATACAGTGAGACGATTGAGGAAACACTACGGTCAGACAGGGTTTAAAAATATTACTTTTGAAGAGTAGAGTCTCTCTGACTTATTAAGTTTGGGGACCGGGATGACAAAGTGGACAAGTATAAAGTTGCCATTTAAGGCTATTGCCAATATGAAATAAACTTTTTAAAAAGGTAAAAAGGCTAACGGCATTTTGCTAAGGCGTTCGTGATATATATTATAGTTATAATATTATGAATTTTACCTCCTATAGGCAAAGTTTTGCACCTATTATTATAAACAAAAACTCTTTTAAAAATAATTATTTTCTATAGCTACTTTTAGTTTTACCATTAGCAAAATATGTATTTATGGTACTTTCTACCGTTAAGCCATTAAGTACGTTGTCTATATTTTTCTCTCTCATTCTTCAGTTTTATTCTCCCCCAACATCAAACGCATAGTATCTTATTTCTCTCTCCTCTTATCTTCTCTCCACGATCTGAAATTTCCTCCGAACAGATCGGTCTTATAATGGCATCAATTTTCGCTCTTTCATTGTTTTTCATTATTATCTCTTTCTGCCTCACTTCGGTTGACCATTTTCATCCAAATCCGACGGTCAATTTGAAACTTCATCATTCACTTAATTGAAATTTCATCATTTAAGCTTTTTGGATTTTTTGGCCGGTTAAAGCTTCTCTTTTTCTCTTCAACAATTTGTTTTGAATATTCACCAATTGTAAGGTTTTCTGCAAAATACTCACAAAACACTCAATTTCGAAGGGTCGTCTTTCGATTTTGCAAAATCCACTCAAGATGAACCTCTAGTTGCAGGTCACAGCAACCATTGAAGCCGAAAGGAGACAAAAATACGCAATTAATGACCCTAATTGTAGAATGTATTTATATGGTTATCGAATCCGCATACATTGAGTTTTAGTTGCTACAGTGATTTCTCTCTCTTGTTTTATAATGTATCGATAAGGCATACACTGAATTTTTATTTTGTACAAATGATTTTGACTGTCGTATTTAGAATGTTTATTATGTATTGAGTTCTCACAACAACATTTTTAAATACATTGTTAGTTCATGTTAATGACCATAGGGGTCATCTCTTTGTTTTAGGAATCCCATTCCGTGTTCAACGAGGCCTTAAGAAAAAAGGATGATTTTTTGGCTTAAAAAGATGATTAGTTGACATCGGGTCAATTATTTTTTGGGCTAAATGGACCGGACCGTGTTCTAACGGTCTCGGTAGAGTCCGTTTAGAGAAATATAAAAAACTTTGGGCGTTATGCCCGGAATTGAATCCGAGGTCCCTAGTCCGAGAAATAAAATTTTAAGAAAATTGTTAACTTGAAAAAAAAATATATGTTTTTGGAAATTGGAAAAATGTTTGTATTGTTGGTATCGGGCCCGTTATTTTTGGTTCCGGAGCCGGTACAAGTCCGTGTTATGATTTCAATACCCCTATCTGTTTATCTGGTGAAATTGGAAGTGATTTGACGTTTGATTCGGACCAGGTTCAGAAAATAGAAAGTTTTGAACTATCTCCTCGCAAATTTCATGTGTTTTGGTTTTGAATTCAGGTGCAGTTTTGTTATAGGCTACGAAATGATTTAGGACTTAGGAAATATTTGCCGGTATGCTTCAGCGTTGCAGGCCTCTTATCTCGCAATTGCGAGCAACAGGAATGGGCATTGCGAGGTCTTCATCGCAATTGCGAATAAGGCCTGAGGCAGCAGGGTTCGCAAAATGCGAACCACCTTCGCAAATGCGAGTTAGTCAGAGAAGGGGAATCATCGCAATTGCGACAGTATCAGAATGCCGGCAGGTTCGCATTTTTAACGTTGTCTCGCATTTGCGAGCTTCCAATTACAAAGCTCTGGTTCGCAAATGCGATATTGGCAACTGTGCAAAAATAAAGGACTTAGACGGGATTTTTCACTCATTCCATTTCAACCTAAACTTTCAAGAGGCGATTTTCCAAAGACCATTTCTTCCCCAGATTAATAGGTAAATGATTTCTTAATTTATTCTCGTTTCAATCTATTCATCTTTGTACAATATTTTCATCTTAGAATCTAGGGTTTTTCATTGCGGAATGGGTGTTTATGGGTAGAATAACCTAGGAATTTCATAAAATTTGGGATTTGGACCTTAATTTGACATCATCCAAATTGTATTATCCAGCTCGAAGGTGAATGGGGTCAAATCCGAGGGTTTTGGTCCGAATTTCGAGTTTACAAGTGGGAGGCCAGGGGTCGATTTTTTGACCTCGACTATCTTTTCTGGGCAAAATGTTGGGGAAAGTGATTCCAGCGAAATTCTTATATACTATCATTGGATTGGCTTCTTTCGTGTGTGTGTATGGAGTCTAACATTAAGTAAACATGGATAATATGAGTGAATTGGTGGTGGAATTCAAGAGGTAAAGCCAGGTATGAAGCTTGTGAATTACCCGTTGGACTTAAGTAGTGTTTGCGAGTCTAACCTTGATTTTGAGGATTAGGATGCCCCGACTTGGGCTTGCTATTTGATATAAATTACCCCATAGTGCGTGGCGCTTATTAGAGTGTTCGTCTCTGTATTCGGTTCCCGTCCCCCTTAGATAGCACCTAAATACCTTGTACTGCCTGCGATTCCACATATGGCCACCTGTTTCCCTCTATCTCTGTCCTTTCTTCCTATTTTTACTTACGCTACTTTGTTCTTACTTAGACTGTTTCCATGCTCTATTAATTTGCTTATCCTTTTTGTAAGATATTGTTTTCCGTCTCAATGTCGTGGGTGTGCTTGTAAAAATTGTTTCACCTCCTGTCTCCTATTTATCTTAAGCGTACACAGATGTTGGTCCTTACTTGCGTCGTCACAATGATCTCCTGCACATATTCGCTCTTATGTAGTTTATTCTCAAGCTGTGCTCGCCGTGATAAGTGCTAATAATATTGTATGTATTCCCCTGTGTGGCTTGGGGAGTGTTTTTGAGCATGAGTTTTATGTTAGAGCCCGCGAGTATTTGTATATGGCGACCGTATACCTTGTGAAATCCTTCTATTTTCTTGACTGATATAGACACTATAAATTAATAAATAAGTATACTTCAGGGCGACTGCGGACGTCACAGCTGTGTGTGACCCCACTAGAACCTCGTATATCATATGAAATAATAATAGGGTGACCCACAGATGAATTTGAGTTATTATCCTTTCGCGTTGAGAGATATTGTAGTCGAGCGGATTGAATTTGTGCACCGCCGACCTAAACAGAAAAATCCATGCTGTAGTTACTTAAACATCGTGGATCAGGTACAGCTCATCAGGTTGCACCGCATATTTCGCTATATAGGAGGAATTACACAGGTGTAATATATTCTAGCGGCGATGCCACTCGTAAACAAATAAGGTGGACTCCTGCAGATACGTTGCTCCGTAGATCCCAGGGCTGTGCACCGCTGCAACCCACGAGGAAAGATTAAATAAGCGGTCCCTAGTCCCTGTGACCGAATGACACCAATATTTTACAGCTATTCTTGTATTGGCTCTCTCCAGCGTCGCGAATAGTGTAATCGCGTGCCGCGATTATCTTGTTGTTTATGTAATTCTATACTTCCGTGTGTGAGCGTCATTCCATGACCGTTGTGGTGCTCATATCTCCCATTAAACTCACTAGGCGTCTAATAGTGTCCACATTTCAGTATTGGCAGTATAGAACCGACCTGATCTTTTCGTATTCATTATACCAAGTTACCTGTTTCTCATCCTTCTTACACTTGTGTATTTCCCTTTCCCGACTCTCTCTCTAGAGGTTACTCAATACTGCGACTATCACCGTAACTTTATAGCACTACTTTGGCCATCTACAGCTCAGCCTCTCGTATCTACCTTAGTCGAGTCATTAGCGTTCGCTCCATTCACCGTATCACTTCGTACCCTTTACGCGGCAGTATCCATGGCGTCGTTGCATACAGTGTTGTAATTTCTGATACTTAGCACTCCCCTCTTTCCGTGTGTCCTCCGAACCTCACGGATGCTGCTCCTTGAAAGCAGTTTGGTTATAGCCTGCTCGCTCTTGCATCCTTCTACGCGGAGCCCGCCAACAGTATTGACAGTCACTCGATGCAGGCGAGTCGCACGCGCCCTCCTTGGCGTCTCTCTCTCCTCTATATATATAACCTTTTTTCCAGATGATCTTTATATTCCTTTGTGTTTCAAAGATCCCGATATCCTTGATCAGGTATCCGTTAGATATGTTACAGCATTACAATCCTACCTCTAAACCAATCCATATCAGAGTGCGATCGCCTCACGGTCTATCAGCTCATGATTGACATTGTTCGTGTTTACTGTGTAGTGAGTGATTTTATTTCTCTTTATACAAGAAAGTAATTAGCTCTCGAGAAGTAATTAGTTTCGAAATGTCATTTACTTCGTTCTTTTTATTCCGCTGATGTATCTACCTGGTATAAAGTTTTAATTTATAAATGATAAAGGGAAAATGGTTTTGTAATATTCTGTTAACGGTTTGCTTGCCTAGCGGAGTTCAGTGTTAGGCGCCTCACAGCTCGAAGGTGGGAATTCGCGTAGTGACAAGTTTGTATCAGGCTAGTTGCTAGGTCTCACTTTCACGAAAAGCTGTGTAGAGTTCTGAGGGATCGGTACGAGAGATCTGTGCTACCTCAAACGGCTACTGAGTTAGGAACAAATTCACTTTCTATTATCTCTGTGTGCGGTTTGATCTTCTCAATGCTAATTGAACTTCTACTCTATTCTTTCGCAGATGGCGAGAAACCACATACCGCTTCATCAGTTGATTCAGCAGCCCGAGCCCCAGTGGCAGCTTTCCTTACGAGGGGCAGAGGACGAGGCTGAGGCCGTCGCTAGAGGCCGATGGCAAGGGTGTGTGTGTCAGTGCCCAGAGATTTAGCTCGCTTAGCCGAGCTAGTCTAACCGTGTGTGTGATTTTAGCGCCTGGTGTGGTTGAGATATAGTGGATGAGCGCTCTCTCGCTTAAGGCCTCCAGCTCAGGTTTACCTGCCCGAGGAGTCTGTTCATAGTCACTAGCCTCCCACATACTGCTCCTCCACGGCATATAGCTACTGGATAGCTAACTGTGAGGCCTTATGGAGCAGTGTTACTCAGGCAGGCATCCATACTTTTCCCATGCGTCCCATAACGCGCGTCTCTGCCCTCTTGGTCGTATGTATTGATCACACACCTTCCGCCCGCCATGCCCCAATTACTCACGAGGTCAGCACTCGGGTTCCCCAATTTCAGACTTATACCAGCAGCCCGAGCAGCCCAGTTTGGTGCAGTCCCGCAGGTGTCAGTCGTTTCGTCCTCTTACACGCTTCGCGTGCCTCTCTGGAAACGCTCACCCTATCTATAGCCATCTAGCTATATGTGTCACGTATGCCTTCTCGTGGAGGTGTTGAAGAAGAGTTCTACCAGATTTTACCAGACTTACCCTAGTGATTAGTGCCACGTCCCTTATAGGTACATATATACTATCCTCCTGTCTCTGTGCAAGCTGCCCATGAGGTTACTTAGTGACCGATTGGACCCCCTGCTCTGGTAGACCAATATGGTCCGAGCTTTTGACATATACGCTTCGTTATTCCTTTGTCATCCTTCCGCTTGACAGAAATTGTGGAGATGATTATGTGTGTTTGGCCAGACCAGCTGCGGTGGTAACCCAACTCATCACCTATGCGACCAGTTCTCTCGTCACGCTATTCTTCTGGGAGAAGTATCTATTGATCCGTCTTGCCATGATCCCGAAGTCGCAGGACCTACTCTAGTATAGGGAACAGTTTTGGATGCGACCTCAGCAGGGTTCCCCTATTGACCATCCACTTCCAGTTACCCGGAGAACCAGGAATTTTGTGACTTTGCACGTTCATTTCGCCTCCTTCTGCCACCTTCGCGCTTTTCAAGCTCCGTTCAGACCCAAGTCCCTCCGTTGTCCACTCCCATTGCCCTGCCGAAATGAGCCAGGTACCGCTTATATTCTCCTTGCGAGACCATCCTTGAACACCCCATGCTGATTCACGATCCGGCAGACGATTCTCCGAGATGTTTCGGCATAGACCACTCTCGCCAATTTAGAATGAGGATACGCATGTCCGCATCTTCATCACCCATTGCAGATGAATGCTTCTAGCAGCAGCCATATGCGGCTGACGCAGCCCCACTTCAATACCCTCGTCCTACCACTCAAGAACAATCTAATGTCCCACCTGACGTGATTCGGCTGATGAGCAATGCCCACATAGCTGGTCAATGTGCAAAAGGGTATAATATTACTTTTGAACGAGTAGAGGTGTCTAGATGAAACTTCATTAAGTTTGGGGACCGGGATGACAAAGTGGCACAAGTATAAGTGCCATCCTTATGACAAATATATATATATATATATATATATATATATATATATATATATATATATATATAAACAAGTTCGGAAAGAAAAAAAATATGAGTAAAAGTTATGGTAAAAATACTTTAGAAAGAAAGGAAAAAGTACTGCCAGCAAAAGTATTAAAGATAACCCAAATAAAATAATAAATTTGAATATGATAATATCTCATCAAAAGAGAGGAAATGACTTTCTCGTTACTGGACGAAAGTCAGTTGCCTTCATAATGATCTCAATCTGCAATTGAATATCATTGCTTTAACTGATCATTAATATTATTATCAATCATGAATTCAAAATTTTCTCCAAAAAAAAAAAAAACATGGTATGCTAATATTATTATCAATAACAAATATTGTTTCGAAAACTATATTTCACTCTTTAACCAAATGAAAAATATTTTTTCAAAACATCAGTTGTATTTTTCAAAAAAGATAAAATATGACTTTGTTATATCAAATATAGTTTCAATCTTCGTTTTATTTACACATGTTGGTGTCTACTTTATTTACTAGTACCAATTAGACTGAGCCGAAGTTGTTGCTAGTGATATATTTCGGGAAAACTAGATCTTTTGTTTTAAAGAAGCTTTTATTTTTGATAATGACTAACAGGATGATTCAATGCAAATATATTTTTTCTTATTTTGAAAAAATATACAAAATAACTAAAATTTTAAAGTTCAAATGTCCAAAACATTGGATTATCAATCATTCGATATTGCCTAATCATGTAGCATTAGTAGAGAATCTAGAGATTACTAATGCAAGGATGACTACTTATTTAATTGTGAATAGTTAGTCTGATGTATTAAGATTGGTCTATGACTGTAACTTAAATAATGTGTTTATTTTTTGACCGATTTTCTTTTACTATTTTGAGGATTATGTTTTTCATTTCAATTCTTAAAAAAATACTACCGTCCATATCATCATTTCATATTTTATCTAGCATAAAATAATATATTGAACTTTTCATACTTATACGAATATCATTTATTAGAAAAAAGAAAAATAATAACCAAATACTATTATACATATATATATATATATATATATATATATATATATATATATATATATATATATTTTTTTTTTTTTTTTTTTTTTCATTCTCTTCAGCGATTCNCTTGAGCCGAGGGTCTATCGGAAAGAGCCTCTTTACCTCTCACAAGATAGGGGTAAGGTCTGCGTATATCTCACTCTTCCCAGAGCCACTTGTAAGATTTACTAGGTATATTATTGTTGTTGTTGTTGATGATAAAATATTATCTTATGATAATTATTGGAGCCAAATGCACACACAAGTATATACGATCGACAACTAATAAAGTGACGAGTTGAGTATAATTTATACGAAGGACTTATGATTAACTATCAAGTAAATTAAACTACTACAAATTATTTATTCAAACAACTCTTTCAAAAGTAATTGTGATTAATTTGTTTACCTTGAAAAATGTGAGTAACAATTAAAGATAATTTGTGGTTTTAAAGATATGTGATATATTCTAATACTAGTGATTATACAAGTAATATTGAGCTTAAGTGAGAAGAAAAGGTGAACCAAATCAGTGTTGCTGGAGCAATAGGGGCCTCGAGCTCGGTTATCCCAGGGACCTCGAGATTGGCTAAGAACAACAATGTATGAACAATAAAGTAAAGACAATAAAGCTGAAGAATAATGGTTGAGCACGTTAAACAAGAAAAGGCAGAGCAGAACGTTCTATTGCAGTGAATAATATCAGATGTCTTTACAAAATGATTGGGATCCCCTTTATATAGGAGGAGGAAACCCCAATATAGTACATTCCTAATTGTAGTAAAGAATTCTATTCGTACAGGTGTATAACAGCCTAGTACAGACCTGTACCATTTCGTACAAATCTTATCTTTTAATTTATCCCCTGGTCCACGTGTCCTTGAGAAATTCCCGCTCTTTCTTGATTGGCTTCGAGATTGCGCTGCCCTCGATGCAAGTCGTGCCAGGCCCTCGCTCAGTGTCACGACGCGGATTTCCCACCCTCGGGAGTCATGATGGCGCCTACTCGTAGAAGCTAGGCAAGCCACGAAATTTAGAAATCTTTAACCTTTTCATTTTTAACACTTTTAACTACTTGTAACAACAAGTGATCAACATTTAAACAGTAGCGGAAGATGAAATTAAGCGGAAGACTTAGATAAATATAATACCAAAATCGATACGAATAGCCAACATATGTCTCTACCCAGAAACCGGTGTCACAACATTCACGGACTGTCTATGATTACTACATACAAATGTCTGAAAGAAAGAAACTCAGTCTGTCTCAGATACAAGTGATAGCAGATCATAATAATAGATAGAAGAGACGCTGGGCCTGCGGACTACCTCGGGATCTCTGTGGACTGAAGGCTGGCTCCCAAGCTACTGTTGCTGTCCCAATACTGCTCCGGTATCTGCATAGAGTGCAGAGTGTAGCATCAGCACAACCGACCCCATGTGCTGGTAAGTGCCTGGCCTAACCCCGGTGAGGTAGTGACGAGGCTAGGACCAGACTCCAGATAAACCTGTGCAGTTATATATATATACAACGGAAAATAAACTAGAACAAATAATTAAAAGCTGGGAAGGAGAAACATGCTTCGGGGAATAACAGATAAAACAGAATCTCAAGAGAATTATCAAGAAACCAAAAATTCAACTTTTATCAAAGATAAGGAAAACAAAGGCAATTTACACTTTCAGTTCACATCTCGTTGCAGGCGTGCAACCCGATCCTATTTCTCATATCTCGTGGTAGGCGTACCACCCGCTCCCATTTCATCATATCCCGTGGTAGGAGTACCACCCGATCCCATTTCATTATATCTCGTGGTAGGCGTACTACCCGATCCCATTTCATCATATCTCGTGGTAGGCGTACCACCCGATCCCATTTCATCATATCTCGTGATAGGCGTACCACCCGATCCCATTTCATCATATCTCGTGGTAGGCGTACCACCCGATCCCATTTACAAGCCAACACAAAATCACAAGGAATCCCAGCAAGGGAACAAAGCAATATAATAACTTCCCGGCAAGGGAACAAAAGCAATGTAATAACTTCCCGGCAAGGGAGCAACAATATCAAGGTAAACATCCCGGCAAGGGAGAATCAGCTATAACCAATCCTAACTCAACTCCTACTCGGCTCAATTAGTACCAACACTCAATCATGAATAAAATCCACGAAAAAAAAACTAAATCTTTACTCAATATCGAGAATCATCAATTAAAGCATCCGTAGTAACATTTAAGAACACAACATCTATCAATTCAAGACTCACGGTCATGCTCGACACCAACGTATAGATACTCGTCATCATGCCTATACGTCGTACGCAACAAGAAGCAATTAGCAAATAGGACACAACTCCTAATCCCTCAAGCTAAGGTTAGACCGGACACTTACCTCAAACTTCCACGGCCAACTCAATCCTCAAATACCGCCTTTCCTTTCGGCTCTAACACAATCGTATCTATACATAATCGACTTAATAACATCAATAAAGGCTAAACAATCCAATTCCTATGCTCAATTATAGCTTTTTAATCATTCTTCCCAAAAATCCAAATATTGACCCCGGGCCCGCTTGGTCAAAACACGAGGTTTGGACCAAAACCCGATTACCTATTCACCCACGAGCCCGAATATATCATTTGTTTTGAAATCTGACCCCAAAACGAGGTCAAATTCCCAAATAATTAAAAAGCCCTAACTCTACCCATTTCCCCAATTTTGTACCATTAAAACCCTAAGATTATTGATAAAAGTTGATGAGAAACATTAGATAATTGAAAGAAATCAGTTAATGAGTGCTTACTTGTGATTTGGGAAGAAAATCTCTTGAGAAAATCGCCCTAGTTCTTCTAATTTTTGTGAAAGTTTGAAAGAATATCGCTGAAGTTATGTTTTTAAAAAAACTCACTGCCCGACTTCCGCATCTGCGGCTCAGGGGTCGCATCTGCGCCACCGCACATGCGGAAAAGTGGCGCTTCTGCGGAAATGGCTAGGCCCCGCTGAGGCCGCACCTGCGAGAAAAGGCCCGCTCCTGCGGAACCGCATCTGCGGAAAAATGTCCGCATCTGCGAAGCTAGACCGCACCTGCGATCCACTGTGCGCACCTGCGTGTCCGCATCTGCGGCTAAAGGACCGCAGGTGCGGTTACACCAGAACTGGTGCAACAACAGTGTTTCTGCAACTTTTCTTAAGTCCAAAACTTCCCGAAACACACCCGAGCCCTCGGGGCTCCTAACCAAACACACGTACTAACTCAACAACCTCATGCAAACTTATCCGTGCGATCAAATCGCCAAAATAACCTCTCAAACAACGAATTAAACCTCAAAATCAAAGAATTTTTCTCAAACTTCATAAAGCATCAAATTTTCCATTTAAAGTCCAAATCACGTCAAACAGATTCCGTTTTTCACCAAATTTCACAGAATCATCTTAAATAATATATAAGACCTGTACCGGGCGCCGGAACCAAAATACGGGCCCGATACCAACATGTTCTAATCAAATTTCATTTCAAAATCCTTTAAAAGATTTCAGAAAACAATTTTCTTTAAAAATTCATTTCTCGGGCTTGGGACCTCAGAATTCGATTCCAGGCATACGCCCATGTCCCATTTTTTCCTACGGACCCTCCGGGACCGTCAAATCACGGGCCCGGGTCTGTTTACCAAAAATGTTGACCGAAGTCAAATTAATTTATTTAATAGTCAAATTTTATCATTTTTCACAGATTTTCTCATTTAAGCTTTCCGGTTACACGTCGAACTGCGCACACAAATCGAGGTGAAGATAAATGAGGTATTCAAGGCCTCGGAAACACAGAATTAAATTAAAAGCAAGTGATGACCTTTTGGTTCATCACAATCAGCTTTCTCGAGGCACGTGTCCCTTAGCCGGATCTGACCTCCATTTCGAGTTGCCTGTACTCGGGATCATAACTCAATTTAAGACCTCAAAATCGGGCTCCCTAATTTTGACTGTATACAGATAGTCCCCGCGTTTCTTAGAATAAGATGATAAGAAACGATTTGAACCTCGATACTCCCGAACCACTTGTGATGACGTCATGGCTGTGACGTAGGCGTATGAAATGGCCGGAAACATCATGTCAGCGTGCTTTCCCAGAACGTCAAATACATTTCAGCCTTTGTCGGCCACTTGCGCCGCCGGTTCCGTCGTTGGCTCTCTATTAATAGGAGGTTGCTTTGCTGGACAACAACTACACTTATTCCTTCTTCATCTACCTTTAGTCCTTTCCCTTCTTTACCTCTTCCTCTAACCACCTATTTCCATGGTTCAAACCGGTGGCCACAAGGTCACATGGTAGCGACTTACCAGTTACGCCAAGGCTTCCTTTTTTTGAGCTTCGGCTCGAGACAACGGGAGAAAGGCACCGGGTCCTTCCGTATTGGAAGATATGCGAACTTTACACTGCTGCTCATCTCCTTTTATCTTCAACCTAGTGTGGAACTTCATTCCCTTTGCTTTCCATGGAATGAGGTGGCACTATCATCTACTAACTTTTGCATCCCACACCGGAACAAAGTTCCTGGGGTGACCACTGTTGGACTGTTGCTTGTGCACCTTGCACCCCCCTGTTGCCTCTTCCTTTTGCCTGTTCTTTCTTAATGTATTGTGGCCCAATACTTCATCGGAACGCTCGATCTCAGCTGCTGGAGATATATTTACTTTTATCGATCCCATATATACGTTCCCAAAGATTTGGAGTGTTGTCTTCGAGGAAAGACGATGCTCCGGAGGACGTAGTCTTTAAAGTGGAGTAGGTTCTTTGGCTTTTGTTTTTTGTTTCTTTGCTCCTGTGTAAACATCCTTCTTGGGTGCCGTAGTTGTAACTTGTAAATATTTCTTAAAAGCAAAAAGGGATCCCCTTGTATGCCATCTAGTTTGTACTGAATGTTGTTCTATCTTTATCCGTAAAAGATTTTGGTGAGATGGTTTCAATAGCTAGCCAAAATATCGAGCTCGGAACATAATAAACCCTTAGGTTTTTAATATAGTACCCCTCGAGGTTCTCGTTAATCTTCGAGTTGAGCTTAAATGCGAACCCCGAACATCATGATCCTCGAGCTCGAGTCGGGTGCGCGCAAGATCTCGAAATAAAGCTAATCCTTAAACCTTTTTGTGGTCCTCGATTGATAATTTTCTCGAACTCGGATAGCCCTCGGATTTAGTAGTCGAGCGATGTTTGCTCGAACTTTAAACAAAGATAGTGTAACGACCCGACCGATCGTTTTGAGCATTTGCACTTTTCTCTCTAGTTTTCGGGCATGGTTAGCCCCATATGATGTATTACGACTTATGTAAATCGTCGGTTTTGGTTTTCAGGTTAATCAGAATAGATATGGAAGGATGATTCTCAGCTTGAAGCTTTAAATTTGAAAGGTTTGACTTAGTCTTGACTTTTTAGTATTCGATCTCGGAGATGGATTTTTATGATTTGGTTAGCTCCGACGGGTGATTTGGGACTTAGGAGCGTGATCAGAATGTATTTTGGAGGCCCGTGGTAGATTTAGGCTTGAATTGGCGAAATAAGAATTTTGGCATTTTCCGGTTGGTAATGGAAATTTTGATATCGGGGTCGGAATAAAAATTCGGAAATTATAGTAGGTCCGTAGTGTCATTTGTGACGTGTGTGCAAAATTTCATCATTCGGATGAGGTTTGGTAGACTTTTTGATCGAATGCGGAATTCGGAAGTTTTGGAATCCTTAGGCTTGAATCCGAGGGTGTTTTGATGATTCGATGTTGTTTTGAGTGTTCCGAAGATTGGTACAATTTTGAATAGCGGTAGATGACTTGTTCGTACTTTTGGTTGAGGTCCCGGGGGCCTCGGGATGATTTTGGATGGTTATCGGAAAGTTTGGAAGTTGGAGTTTGCAGCTGAAGCTGCTGAGTTTATGTCATAACCGCACCTGCAGATTGGGGACCGCAGGTGCGACCTGCAGAAGCGGCATTTTGATCGCAGGAGCGAAGGCCAGTTGGTTTGGCATGCATCGCAGATGCGGATGTTATTGCACATCTGCGAGCCCGCAGATGCGCTGGCTTGATCGCAGGTGCGGATGAGGAGTTTATGTGAAATTCCGCAGAAGCGGACTTTTTGTCGCAGGTGTGGGGGTCGCAGGTGCGGTGCTGGATCGCAGATGCGGAACCCCTAGGCAGAACATATAAATTCTTGCCTTCGCAATTTTTAGGCCATTTCTCACTATTTTTGCTCGGTATTGAAGCTTTTTGGGTGATTTTGAAGAGGGAATTCAAGGGAACTTTGTGGAGGTAAGAATTTGGAACTAAAACTCGTTCTATGGTAATATTTTACTGATTATGCATGGAATTTATGGAAGTTAGTGGTTAAATTGGGGGTTTAGGGCTTGAAATTGGAGAGTTTCCATTGGGGATCTGAGGGGCCATTTGGGGTCTGATTTTGGTGTTCTTGATATGTATAGACTCGTGGGAGGATAATGATTCTATTGATGTAATTTTTATCGAATTCCAAGACGTGGGCCCAGGGGGTCGGGTTTGGCCAATTTCGGGATTTTGAGTCTTATTTGATAATTTTAGCGTGAGCTTTGCCCCTTTGGCATGTATTGATGATATGATTCTGATTTTGGATAGATTCGAGGTGATTTGAGGCCGAGTCGAGCGACAAGGGCATCGCGGTGTAGATGTTCGTCCGGTTCGAGGTAAGTAATGATTGTAAATGTTGTCCTGAGGGTATGAAACCCCGGATTTCACATCGTTGTGCTACTTTTAGGTGACACACATGCTAGATGACGAGCGTGGGGCCGTGCACCCGTAGGGATTGTGACTTGGTCCGTCCCGTGGCAAATGTATAGTTGCATATTTTGATATATTGTATATGATATCCATGTGTCTTAGAAATTGGTTGTTAACTTGGGCTGAATGCCATGTTTAGAGCCTTTGTGCGACCTGTTCAGACCCTTAGAGGTATTTTTACTACTCTCCTCACTCTATTTGATTTGAAAACTGTTTGGGCTGAGTTTCCCTAATTTTCACTGATGTGCCCGAGTGGCCGTGAGGTTAATGACTGAGAGAGGTTGAGGACCTAATGGAGAGGATTATATATATATATATATATATATATATATATATATATATATATTAAAGATCGGGTTGCACGCTGCAGCGATATTTATATGGATCGGCCTGCACGCCGCAACAATATGTATTGGATCGGGCTGCGCGCCGAAGCGATATAGCGCTTGGGCTGTTGGAGCCCTTCCGGAGTCTGCACACCCCCAATGAGCGCATTCGAATATATATATGGATCGGGATGCACGCCGTAGCGATATATGGATCGGGTTGCACGCCACAACGGTTATTATAAGGTACCTATTGAGCGTGAGCGCTGACTGATGAGAGTTGAGTCTCGATTGACTGAGAGGCTTGCCCGAGGGGCTATATATAAATATATATGAGTGATGCTTTGCCCGAGGGGCTTGTTTTTATGAAATTACTGTTTTCACTCCTCCTTAAAGTGAGTCTCTATTGAATATGTTGATTAAATTACCGATTTCACTCATCTTTATACTGAGCCTCTATAGAAAATGTTAAACAAATATTTTGAACAACATTCATCGAAATTGGAGTTTTTGCGAGATTTTCGGTATTTAATCACTGATTTGGCTTTGTTACTTCCTTTGGGATTTTTTCTGTTCTGAGACGTATATGCTTTATGTCTGCTCGAGGGGCTCTATGCGAACTACGTTTTGCCCGAGGGGCCGATTATGATTTGCATCACTTTCACTATGAACTACATTGAACCTCTACTGAAACTGTTAGAAAGATGTTTTTCAAAGGATTTTTTTACTGAAATTGGAGTTTAATGAGATGATTTGTTTTGTATCCTGTTTTGGAAACACACTGTACCCACTGTGGTGCTATGACATGGTTTACGTGATTTCTTGCTGCTCAGTCATTATTTATTTTTATTACATACTGAGTTGGCGTACTCACATTACTCCCTGCACCTTGTATGCAGGTTCAGGTATTTCTGAGCTCGGTGGCAGGTTTATCGGAGTTAGCAAGGTAGCAGCACGGCGTTTGCAGCCCTGCCTTCTCCTCCCTATCCTTAGTATTTTATATTTCAGACTTATGTTGTATTAAGCAGACAATGTTGAAATGTATTTAATGGCTCATGACTAGTGACACCAGGATCGGGCTGGGTTGATGTACTTACGTATTTGTCTTTTCTTCATATCTGATATATATTAAGAATGAGAGATTTGAGATTATGGCTAACTAGGAAAAAAGAACTTATAAACACCTTTATGTTGTTCGTGTCGTTTTGGGGCCTAGTACTGTGATAGGCGCCATCATGGCCGGGGTATTTGGGGTTGTGACAAGTTGGTATCAGAGCCTAGGTTACATAGGTCTCACGGGTCATGATCCGGTTTAGTAGAGTCTCGCAGATCGGTACGGAGACGTCTATACTTATCCTCGGGAGGCTGTAGAACCTTTAGGAAATCCCACATTCTTGAATTCCTAATGTGCGTCCTTGATTCAGCTTGAAATGCAACTCTTTGAATTCCCTCCACGCGTCCGTTTGCGTGCATGGGCGCTCAGTATCAGCTGTGCATCGACGGCTTGTGCGAGATGTGATTTCAGTGTGTTGATGTTTGGCCAGTCTGGAGGACTTGAGGCCGGGCTCTGCTTGTAGCTTTAGCACTGAGGTGTTGATTGTGTGAGCACGTGGTTCTGGATTTATATGTTCGGTAGTGTCCCTATTAGTGGAAGTGACGACTGAATGGCTATGTGATGAGTATGATGTGACTGCGAGATGTGTTCATATGATTTGAATGTGACGAGATGGGTCTGCTTGAGGGTAGAAAGAACTATTTGGTGCTCGATTTCCATCTTGATTGGATGTATCGCCCCGAGTTATGGGTGTGTGAAGGATCTTTTCATGTTGTCTAATTGGGGAGTGGAGTAGATTTCATGTTACGATATGAGTTCAGACTCAGGAAGATTTAGTGATTGCGTGATGTCTATGACGGCAGAAGGGTATGAAGAGAGTTAGTTTGAGGCGAAGCAGGTGGGTTATCTCCTGCGGAGTGTTCTGAAGTTTGTGTGATCCTTTTATTGTTTGTTGGAAGACCTTTTGTACCAGTGAAATATATGTATTGCAATTTGATTTTGGATCGCTTAGAAGAGTGGGCTTGACTGTTACAAGGGAGAAAGCGAGATTTGTAGAAGATTTGAAGTACTAGATGGCTTGTGTTGCACGAGCTTATGAAGGATTGAGGTTAAATCTCACTATGGTATTATAGCGGTATTAGAGTATAGGCATTATGGGTTATTGTGTGTTTTGATCTGTGGCTTTGAGCCAAGTGGGGGAGTCTGCTATAGATCAGTTGATAGCGCGGTTATGTGCTATGTTGGTTCCAGTTTGAGGCATACTGGTGAATTAGTTATGGCTTACAGAGGTTGAGATCGAGGATGACTCGAGTAAGGGAAAATTTGGATAGGGGTTGTGTTATGCTTTATGTGTGTATAAGAATCATGGAGTGACTTGAGTTGTTATTGGTGAAGGATGTAATGTGCGTGGAGCAGGAAATTATTTGGTCGCATTAAGGTGGGGTTACATTCCGGGGTGTTGGAGTACTGATGGAGCATAGGTCATTCGGTTTGTTTGATCAGTTTAATGGAAACCTGAGTAGAGTGGATGACTCCCGAGAATGGTTTTAAAGGATTCAAGATTTACATGTAATAATTGGAGATCTTCAGGATGTGTATTTGGCTAGAAACTGAGGTTTACCTTGGAGGGTGTTAAGACTTGTGGCATTTCTATAGCATTATGGATTCTACATATCAGTATCAGGAAGGTGAAATGGTTGACTTTAGATTCGTAGGAAGTTTCTTCAGGGTAAGTATTTGAAATGTGGTGCCTTTGGGGATATTTGAGAGAGTATTTAGTGGCTCATGACGCTTAGACTGTGTGGTTTATTGCTTGTGTCTCGTGTGGTAACTCTGAGTTGAGGATTGCGGTATCATGGCGAGGGAGAAGTATCAATTCGAAGGTAAATCAGAAGAAACTTGGGGTAAATAGGACAGCTTGGTAGTAGATCGGATCGGCATGGTAAGGGATATGATTAGTTCTTTGGGTGCTTATAAGGTAATGAGTTTTTATAGATGTCTCGTAGCAATGCTCTTGGGTTTTTGGTGACCTGTGTAGCTTGGATGAGCTAAAAGGATTTAGTCATGACGGTTTGGTTTTGTGCAAATGGGATTCGGAGAGTTCTTGATGGTTTTCTACCCCAATTAGAGATGTACATTTTCTAGTGGCGTGAAGAGCATGTGATGTATTGAGATTTTCTTTTAGATGGGATCAAATGGAATGTTCTTGGCTAGTTGAGTACATAGTTGCTTGTGGTTTGGAGTGGATTATGGAGTTCTCACATTTATCATAGAATGTCATAGTATGTGCAGTATGTTGTGTAAGATGGAGATTGGCATGGGTAAGGTCATAGTTCAGTTCTGAAAGGAAAGTCATAAATTATTAGGCAGCACGGGTAGTTCAGATGATTAGACAAACGATATTGCTAATTAGTGTGGCTTGAAGATGGCATACATTTCAGAAAGCACAATGTGATTGAGTTAATAATACATCATTGGTACTGCGACACTCTTTTGTTGATCGACTGCTGATATTGGAATTTGTTTGGTGGCACAGAAGGAGTTTAAAAGTATCCCTCATGGAGTGGTTGGGTATTAGAGGTGTTATATGTTCGGACGGTTGAATTGGGATCAGATATGGTGATTCGTGTGCTATATAGAGTTGGAGACTGGGAGTTCTCATAAACAGTTTATGTTGTGGTTGTGGGTCGCGTGCATTGGTCTTGTGTGGTGACTATCGTGGGTTTGGAGACCCGAGTGGATCCTTTGTTGCTTAGTATGTCAGATTCTGATGTGATATTGGGTATGGACTGGTTGTCTCCGTGTCGTGCTATTCTGGACTGTTGCGCTAAGGCAGCGATGTTGGCTATGTCGGGGATGCCACGGATTGAGTGGCGAGGTTCGACGGATTACGTTCCCAGTAGGGTGATTTCATTTTGAAGACCCAGCAGACGGTTGGAAAGGGTTGTCTTTCGTATTTGGCCTTCGTTAGAGATGTCAGTGCAGAGACTCCTACCATTGATCCAGTTTCGGTGGTGAGTGATTTTTGGATGTGTTTCCTGCTGCCGAGCATGCTGCCGGATAGGGTTTGATTTTAGTATTGATTTGGTGCCGGGCACCGTATCGTATGGCACCGGCGGAACGAAAGGAGTTGAAGGAGCAGCTTCAGGAACTCCTTGATAAGGGTTTCATTGGTAGGCTAATATAAATGTGTGTGTCGCGTCGAGTTGGCCTTGTTGACTCCGAGTTGCTATTGTTGAGGGGTGTGTTGCTTCGAATGCTATTGAGCTTATTAGTGTTCAGGGGTGATCTATGAGTTACCTTTCTGTGTTGCGAGGCGTTATGATTTGTTGGTTATAGGCACATATGGTGCGGTTCTATTGGGGTCTCATAGAGGAATTCGAGTGGGAAGAGTATTGGGTATTGCACGGTGGATGGCGTATCGGTTGTGTCCTTTCGGGTTGGTCTGGTGCTATGTCATTTGCTTCGTCGTGGTTATGATGATATGCTTTTGGTACTAGATATCAAATCGCGCATGGTTGTTGATTTCGAGCATAGTGACTCGAGGTGTTTTATGTGAACCAGTGTTTGGATAGGGTCGCGTGTTGCAGCGAGGTTATGTGGAGGTATGATCCTTCGGGTTAGATTTGTGTGTTCTGGTTCTACGTTGTGTGATGAGTTCTCAACATTGTGTGGTGGTGGTACCGGTGAGCTTGCGATACAGCTCTCTCATTTGAGTCATTTCTCCACGATTTGAGTACATTTGGACTGTTGCTTATTAGTGCGCGGGTCACACGGTTGTGGATCTAGATTGTATTGATGTGTCATGTCACTAGAGTAGTCGTGTTGGATGAGATGAGGTCACTGATATCTAGAATGAATACTATCGGATTCGATTTAAGCATGTTGGAAGGATAACGTCGGGATTCGGCTTAGGAATTTACTGTGGTCCTTGCCAAGGAGAGGGAGCTTCATGAATGGTTGATCTGAGGAATGGTTATGACTTTCTGCGTGTTTCTTTCATCATTGGCAGTATGCGAAAATGTTGGAATGAGGCTTCGCTTAATAAGGCGCTTATTACCGGTATTGGGTTGTTTGAGCAGCTGCTGTGATTTGAAGTTATCGCTACGAGTGTTTGAGTTATGTGGTATGTCATGTGATTACATCTTGGGTTACATATATTGGTTGTTACAGCTTGTTCGGACTTATTCAACGTATAGATGTGATATCCTGATCTGATAGATAATTTCAGAAGTGGGAATTTGGTCCTAAGGTTTACGGGCTTGGTTGGATTGTGAAATTTTAGTTACGTTGTGCTATCAGATCTGTATGGGGCAGGGTGACATGGGATTACCCCCGGGTATGTGCATGGTAAGGTTATACAGTGATTCGTTGGCCTTTGGAACAACTCTGGGCACGTTCGAGAACGAACGTATGTTTAAGTGGGGGAGGATGTAACGACCCGACATGTCGTTTTTAGCATTTGCACTTCGCTCGCCAGTTCTCGGGCATGGCTAGCCCCATATGATGTATTATGACTTATGTAAATCATCGGTTTTGGTTTTCAGGTTAATCGGAATAGATATGTAAGGATGATTCTCAGCTTGAAGTTTTAAATTTGAAAGGTTTGACTCAGTCTTGACTTTTTAGTATTCGATCTGGGAGATGGATTTTTATGATTTGGTTAGCTCCGTCGGGTGATTTGGGACTTAGGAGCGTGATCAGAATGTATTTTGGAGGTCCGTGATAGATTTAGGCTTGAATTGGCGAAATAGGAATTTTGGCGTTTTCCGGTTGGTAGTGGAAATTTTGATATCGGGGTCGGAATGGAATTTCGGAAGTTGTAGTAGGTCCTTTGTGTCATTTGTGATGTGTGTGCAAAATATCAGGTCATTCGGATGAGGTTTGGTAGACTTTTTGATCGAATGCGGAATTCGGAAGTTTTGGAATCCTTAGGCTTGAATCCGAGGGTGTTTTGATGATTCAATGTTGTTTTGAGTGTTCCGAAGATTGGTACAAGTTTGAATAGCGGTATATGACTTGTTCTGTCACGCCCAAACCTGGGGAGGCGTGGCTGGCACCCGGTGCCGTGGTGGCCCGAGCGAACCACCCTGTAACTCATTCATTCCTTTTGTAACTATCATGGGCCAACATGGCCACAACTCGTAACGTACAATTGTAAGTGGGCAAATGTTATATCAATGAACCATTGTTCATAAAAACATGTATACATATGGGCCATCAAGGCCTATGACATACTGTATAAAATGAACCTCTGTCTACAAAGCCTCTAAGATTATTTGACATCAAATTGGACAGGGTACCGGCCTACCTATAAGTATGTAATAAAACTCTGACATGATGACTCATAGACTCGGATGCACTCCGAATGAGGTGGAGTGTTACTGATCCTTCGTTGAATGCCAATCTCGTCTACTATGAGGGTTTGTCAAGCTGATTTTCTATACCTGAGTCGATTCTCTTGACAATCCCTCTAACACGAGTTAATTACGACCAATCACGTGATGGTAAGATCGAAGTAGGGAAAATCCGTGTAATATTTTTGAGAAAGATTGCACCTTTATCTTTCCATCATTGGCAAGGTTAAACAGACAACTAATTCAAATACTTCTATAGTTAAACTCCGTATTTGTTATCAATCCACGCCGCACAACTTACCAGTCCTTTATTACTAATGAAATTCTTGTAAGTATACCGCCTATTACAAACTAAAGAGATAGCTTTTGGAATGAGAAGGATGGAAAGAATTAACAAATAAAAAGGACACTAGAATGAACACTTCAGTAACTACATTGATATACAACGAATCAATTCAAGCATATCCTCCAAATGATTTTCAATCTTGCCACCTATTTTCATGACTTAAGAGTCATACATATGCTTTAAGGGGGTGCTGCCACGTGGGTAAGAGTCATACATATGCTTTAAGGGGGTGCTGCCACGTGGGGTTGGATGTTTTAATCTTTATCTACTTATTAAGTAATTAGGTAGTGTCCCCTTATCCGGTAATTAATCAATTACCCGCATAATTAATATTATCTCAATTTACTTAAAATACTACTTACTTTTAATACACTTTATACCCTACTATCATGGTTATGTGGTACCATATAAAATTAATACATACATTATTATTTCATTAAAGCCTCCATGTAAAAATACGTATATTTTCTCAACTTATAATTTTCCTAATCTCATATAAAGAGTAAAATTTTCGTACGCTTAATTCGTAATATGATAAAATTATAATCGTCTTTTCTTGTGAGAAAATAATTTCATATCTTTACGATAAAGAAAATCTCATAAACGTTTCTCATATTTTGTGTATAATTTAATATATATTCGAAAGTAATAATATTNCATATATTTTCTTAACTTCTAATTTTCTTAATCTCATATAAAGAGTACAAATTTTCATATGCTTAATTCTTCAAATGGTAAAAAGAGACAACCTTCTTTTCTTGTGAGAAAATAATTCATATCTTTACAATAAAGAAAATCTCATAAACTTTTCTCATATTAGGTGTATAATTTAAAACATATTCGAGAGTATTAATATTACTATAAATATATGAAATCATATTTTTCAAACCATTTTTTTCTTTACAAAATATTCTACTCAAAATACCATAATATATATATATAT
>NW_017670393.1:24989-83055 GCF_001879085.1 Nicotiana attenuata
ATATATATATATATATATATATATATATATATATATATATATATATATATATATATATATATATATATATATATATATATATATATATATGGGTATCAAGGTTTTTAAACTTACGGGGTGTAACATCCTTTCCCCCTTTAGAACATTCGTCCTCGAATGTTAACTCTTAGAGATTTTCAAAATTTTCACTAGGGTCTCTTCTGTAACTACACCAAAACCAAAACTATATCTGATGTCTTGACTATTCACAAAATTTGTACTCGAGTATCTCATATCTTCTTCACCTTTACCTTACTTACTTCTCAATCTCGCATTGTATCTTCTATTTTATTCATAACCTCCCTTCCACATAGGTGAAAATTACGCCTTAAAGCTCTACTGTAATACCAGCACCTCTGGTGCATACAAAATCTGGTGAAAGCTTCATACTGACTTTTTACGACTCAGCTCTATGGCACAGTCTGTGAACAAAAGAAGGGTAACATTTCCTAAATGCCCTGTAGCCTCTCAATTATAAATGTGGCGCGCAACACACCCATAAGTGAGACTCTACTAGGCACGACTTTGTAGACTCCCTAGGACACGACCCGCTCTGATACTACTTTGAGACCCCAATAGAGCCGCACCATATGTGCCTATAACCAACAAATCTTAACGCCTCGTAACCAAATGATTTTCAATCTTGCCACCTATTCTCATGACTTAAGAGTCATACATATGCTTTAAGGGGGTGCTGCCACGTGGGGGTGGGGATGTTTTAATCTTTATCTACTTATTAGGTAATTAGGTAGTGTCCCCTTACCCGGTAATTAATCAATTACCCGCATAATTAAGAATTATCTCAATTTACTTAAAATACTACTTACTTTTAATACACTTCATACCTACTATCATGGTCATGTGGTACCATATAAAATTAATACATACACTATTATTTCATTAAAATATCCATGTAAAAATACATATATTTTCTTAACTTCTAATTTTCTTAATCTCATATAAAGAGTACAAATTTTCATATGCTTAATTCTTCAAATGGTAAAAGAGATAACCTTATTTTCTTGTGAGAAAATAATTCATATCTTTACAATAAAAAAAATCTCATAAACTTTTCTCATATTAGGTATATAATTTAAAATATATTCGAAAGTATTAATATTAATAACTATATGAAATCATATTTTTCAAACCATTTTTTTCTTTACAAAAATATTCTACTCAAAATACCATATCAGAGTATCAAGGTTGTTAAACTTACGGGGTGTAACATGTTCGTACTTTTGGTTGAGGTCCCGGGGGCCTCCGGATGATTTCAGATGGTTATCGGGAAGCTTGGAAGTTAGAGTTTGCAGCTGAAGCTGCTGAGTTTCTGTCATAACTGCACCTGCGGATTGGGGACAGCAGGTGCGAGCCGCAGAAGCGATATTTTGATCGCAGGAGCGAAGGCCAGTTGGTTGGGCATGCATCGCAGATGCAAATGTTATTGCGCACCTGCGAGCCCGCAGATGCGCTGGCTTGATCGCAAGTGCGGATGAGGAGTTTAAGTGAAATTCCGCAAAGCGGACTTTTTGTCGCAGGTGCGGTGCTGGACCGCAAATGCGGAATCCCTGGGTAGAACATATAAATTCTTGCCTTCGCGATTTTTAGGCCATTTCTCTCTATTTTTGCTCGGCATTGAAGCTTGGGCGATTTTGAAGAGGGACTTCAACAGAACTTCGTGGAGGTAAGATTCTTGGAACTAAAACTCGTTCTACGGTGATATTTTATTGATTATGCATGGAATTTATGGAAGTTAGTGGTTAAATTGGGGGTTTAGGGCTTGAAATTGGAGCGTTTCCATTGGGGATTTGAGGGGCCATTTGGGATCCGATTTTGATGTTGTTGATATGTATAGACTCGTGGGAGGATAAGGATTCTATTGATGTCATTTTTATCGAATTCCGAGACATGGGCCCAGGGGGTCGGGTTTGGCCAATTTCAGGATTTTGAGTCTTATTTGATAATTTTAGCGTGGGCTTTGTCCCTTTGGCATGTATTGATGATATGATTCTGATTTTGGATAGATTCGAGGTGATTTGAGGCCGAGTCGAGCGGCAAGGGCATCACGGTGTAGATGTTCGTTCGGTTCGAGGTAAGTAATGATTGTAAATGTTGTCCTGAGGGTATGAAACCCCGGATTTCACATCGTTGTGCTACTTTTAGGTGACACACACGCTAGATGACGAGGGTGGGGCTGTGCACACGTAGGGATTGTGACTTGGTTCGTCCCGTGGCGAATGTATAGTTGCATATTTTGATATATTGTATATGATATCCATGTGTCTTAGATATTTGTTGTTAACTTGGGCTGAATGCCATGTTTGGGGCCTTTGTGCCGACCTGTTTAGACCCTTAGAGGTATTTTTACTACCTTCCTCACTCTATTTGATTTGAAAGCATATCCTCAGTCATGTTTTACCTGCTTATTGTTTAATCCGATTTCATTAATCTACTTCTTACTCTCTCTCTCTCATATATATATATATATATATATATATATATATATATATATATANCTAATATCTATATCTATATATTATTAAAAGGAGAGGAAAAAGCCCTCTCCTTAAGCCAAGTGGCAACCTAAAAAAATGTCACATGGCATAATTAGTTATTTAGTTTTTAATTAGTTATTAATTATTATTTTTGAATTTAAATATATATAAAAAAACAAAAATAATAAAATAAAATAAAAAACTACTATATATATATATATATATATATAGATATATATATATATATATATTATGGATCGGGCTGCACGCCACAGCGATATTTATATGGATCGGGCTGCATGCCGCAGCGATATGTATTGGATCGGGCTGCGCGCCGCAGCGATATAGCACTTGGGCCGTAGGAGCCCCTCCCGAGTCTGCACACCCCTAGTGAGCGCAGTCGACTATATATATGGATCGGGCTGCACTCCACAGCGATATATGGATCGGGCTGCACGCCGCAGCGGTTATTATAAGGTACCTATTGAGCGTGAGTGTTGAGTGTGAGCGCTGACTGATGAGAGTTGAGTCTCGAGTGACCGAGAGGCTTGCCAGAGGGGCTATATATACATATATATGAGTGATGCTTTGCCCGAGGGGCTTGTTTTCTTGACTTATTGTTTTCACTCCTCCTTAAAGTGAGTCTCTATTGAATATGTCGATTAAATTAACGATTTCACTTATCTTTATGCTGAGCCTCTATAGAAAATTTTAAACAAATGCTTTGAAAAACTTTCATTGAAACTGGAGTTTTTATGAGATTTTCGGTATTTAATCACTGACTTGGCTTTGTTACTTCCTCTGGGACTTTTTCTGTTATGAGACGTAACTACTTTATGTCTGCCCGAGGGGCCGATTATGATTTTCATCACTTTCACTATGAACTACATTAAACCTCTACTGAAACTGTTAGAAAGGCGTTTTCCAAAGGATTTTTTTTTCCTGAAATCGGAGTTTAATGAGATGATTTGTTTTGTATCCTATTTTGGAAACACACTGTACCCACTGTGGTGCTATGACGTGATTTACGTGATTTCTTGCTGCTCAGTCATTATTTACTTTTATTACTTACTGTGTTGGCGTACTCACATTAATCCCTGCACCTTACGTGCAGGTTCAGGTATTTCCGAGCTCGGTGGCAGGTTCATCGGAGTTAGCAAGGTAGCTGCACGGTGTTCGCAGTCCTGCCTTCTCCTCCCTATCCTTAGTATTTTATATTTCAGACTTATCTTGTATTAAGCATACAATGTTGAATTATATTTAGTGTCTCATGACTAGTGACACCAGGATCGGGCTGGGTTGATGTACTTACGTATTTGTCTTTTCAGCATATTTGATATATATTAAGAATGAGAGATTTGAGATTATGGCTAACTAGGAAAAAAATGAACTTATAAACACATTCATGTTGTTCGTGTCGTTTCGGCTGGCCTAGTACTGTGATAGGCGCCATCACGACCGGGGTATTTGGGGTCGTGACAGATAGCCCATAGGCTTTACGTATAGTCCCCGAGTGAGAATTTGCTCGAACTCGGGTAGCCCTTGGGCTTAATAGTCGAGTGAGTGTTTGCTTGAACTCGAAATAAAGTTAGCCCTTAGGCTTTATAGATAGTCCCCGAGTGAGAATTCGCTCGAACTCGGGTAGCCCTTGGGCTTAATAGTCGAGTGAGTGTTTGCTCGAACTTGACTTGTAGGCTGCCTTTTTTTGATTTTTGACAAATTAATTCCCGATGCCTTGGTCCTGATGTCAATATCATGACATAAGCGGTTGAAGTGACTGAAAAGTTGCTTTTTGTACGATTCCCTAAATCATTAATTGGAGGCGGCTCACGGTCGGCCTTTTGGCTTCCTCAGCACGCTTAAATGACCTTTATGAATAGATAGATCCCAGAACCTTACAAACTTTATTACTTTCAAAGTCTCATTTAGCCTTTTTCAATTTCCTTGAGCTCTCCCTTCTCTTTACTAACAACATTTTTCATCTTCTTGGACCCACCACATAGTGATGGCTAAAACTTCTATATCTGTTCCTCAAAAGGAAAAAACTCCTTCATCTTCTCGATCGACCAAGAGCAAACCGGTAGTGCCACCTCGTATCGAGGAATGCATCCCACCGCCGTGTGAGATTACATCTAATTTTAAAATCAAAAAACCTGTTTCGACACCAGGTCGATGCGAGCCCATATCTTGATATGTTTGTTTGGTGACCAAGGCCGAGCTCAAGCAAGTAAAGGAGGATTGTAAATGGGCAATGAGGGAATAATGATTCCTTCCTCTGAGGAGGATATCACCACATATAAAGCGGGGTACTTGAGTGTATATACTTACCCGTTTACGTTGGGCCCTGCAATTCCGGCTCAGGGTCCCATAGACCCAGTTATCCTCTACTTTTGCCAACGATATCGGGTGATGCTCGGCCAGATCTACCCTTCCTTCTGGCGAATCATTTACTTAATCAGGTTCTTTTCAAACCAAATTAAGGGAGTGTTTTTTACCCTCGATCATCTGATCAGGTTGTACAGTCCCCAACTTTATCGTGGGGGCTTGATAAAATTGCAACGCTGATCTTTAAAATCCCTCTTCTCTAGCATCGATGAGGACAAAGACCGTGGGTGGATGAGCCGGTTTGTCCGAGTCAAGACCTCCAATTTGATTCCTGCTGATTGGATGCTGTTCCTCGAGGAGTGGAACATGAAACGTGAGTATACCCTGCTTTCTTTTCTTTTCCCTGACTTTATATATTTCTTTGATCTAACCTCTTTACGATGGTGTAGCCACCGTTTAGTTTCCCGGCGGGGTCCCAAACCTCGAGGGCTAGGTCAGAAAGCTGGCCTCCACCTCCTCTTACTCGGAGTGTTGCTGGGGAGATTTGGCGAAGGGTCAATGGGAGGCAAAAAACCATGATGAGTTCTCTTGTTTGTTTTTTAGTGTTTTGCTACGGGATACTGATCTCGGTTTCACGTAGGTCTTGGAGACGCCATTGAATTGAGGCCGGCCCCAACTGGTGAAGTGGAGGCTCCGAAGCCTCCCAAAGAAAGAAAAAGGAGGAGAGAGTCATCTGAAAATCCCCCGAAGCCAAAGAAAAGCTTGGCTCGAAGGCCTAAGGCAGATGCAGCGCCCATATCTCCGGAAATGGCCCAACGTCTTCGGGACCAGGAGGAAGAAGAAGATGACAATTGCCTGCTGGTAAACCGTAAAAGAAAGGATGCCGATGCTTCGAAGCCCACCGAACCAGTAACGGTTGATGTGGCTCATTCCAGAGCCGAAGAAATCTCCGAAGGGAGTTCTAACAAAGTCCCCGAACCATTATCCAGAAAGAAGGCGCCTCGCACAGGAGATCATTATGAGGGCGAGGCTGAACGACCTGACCCCGAGCCTCTTCAAATAAAAGAGAATGCCCCGAGTGGATCTCACGGGGTGATCAACGTGGATGATTCTCCTCCTGGCCCCGAGTTCTCCGAGGGACAAATCCAGGAGGCTCTGAATATGGGGTCTTCTAAGGTGGAAGCAAGTCATGAAGGGCACGGCATCTTTCAAGAATGTCTCGCACGGCTTGATGATGGCCCCGACCCTGATGCTTCTTTCATTTTTGATGAGGCTCATAAACTCTTTAAAATAGTGAGTTTTCTATTTTTTATGCCTGCGCCTTTGTTTTAGCTGTTCTGAATCTATCTTTACTTCTTTTTCATGAAGGCTATGGTGCTCCATAAAAGGGTATTTTCCAAGTCCCGAGACGATCTTGCTCGATGGGAGGTCAAGCTTAAGAAGATTTTGGAGGAGAGGGACGCCGTCAAAGCCTTATATGCTAAGAAAGAGGTGGAGATCTATAATCTTCGAGTTGAGCTGATGCAGGCGTGCCAAGGTCGAGCTGAGTATATTGAGAAGGTAATATAGCTCCCGAGGATTTGTTATGTACTTGTTTTGTTTTGGCGGCTGACACTTTTAATTTTGCAGTTCCATCAGAAAGCCGGCTTGGAGACGCAGCTTCGAGAGGAGATTAAGATGAAAGAAGTCGAGGCCTTGAGGTGGAGGCAAGGTATGGACAATGTCGCTTCTGAGAAGGAAAATTTAAAGGAGCAGTTAGCTTGGCTCGAATGCCAGCTTCGAGGTGCGAAGGAGGAGAACCTAGCTCGGGGCATCGAAATAGATGAGCTTAAAGCCAGATCTGCTGCTGAGCTGGACAAGGCCAGATCCGATACTGCGGCAATTATGAATTCGTATCGAGCCTATGCTGAAGCAGCTAATGTTCGGGCAAAGGAGATCTCTACTACGGCGGAGGCTAAGTTATCAAGTGCCCTTGACCATGCTAGGCGACAATCCCGGAGGATGACCCTCGAGGAGATACATGCTCGCGGCTTCGATCTTTCAGCCGATATTGAAGTAGAGAAGATTTTGGAAGAAGAGGCGGCCGTTTTGCCTTCCGATGAAGATGATTCAGCCAGTGTCTCCGAGAGTGAAGGAGACGGGGATGAAGTCCCCGAGGGTGAGGCTCCCGAAGATGTGACTCCTGAAGATGCAGCTACTAAGGATGTGACCCCGAAGTAGTATTAGGTTACTTTATTTTGTTTCTTTGTAAGCTTTCCTTGTGTAAATATTTCCTGCAATCATCTTTTGGAGATACGGGGGAACCTTTTATCTTGTCTTTAACATTGCTTTTATTCAACATTGCCTTTATTTATAAAAAACTTCGCTTGAATGATTATTCCGAGGATTGATCCGGGGTATTATAAACCCTTAGATCTTTATCGATAGGTATAATAATTTTTGAGCTGAGTCTGAACCAATTCGTTGTGAGCTCGGGATATTGTGAACCTCGAGTCCGGATCGAAATGAAAGCGGAGTTTCAAACTATAAGTTTTAGGCCCTTAAGCCTTTCGAGGTTGGCCTTTAGGCTCTTATATATCGGCCCTTAGGCTCTTTTGGGTTGGCCCTTGGGCTCTTATAAATCGGCCCTTAGGCTCTTTAAGTTGGCCCTTGGGCTCTTAGAATGGCTAGATGATTTTTCCCTAATTTCGGCTTAAAAGACTTAGTGAAATTTTAATTATGCCTTAGCATGCGTTTTTTGCCCCTAGGTTTTTTGAAGGTTTGACATATTTGAATCTTATTAGTGATTTGTTTGTGTAAACATAATCGAACACCTCTTGAGGTATTTTCGAGGGCCGATGTTATCGAAACCCTTGGAATTTTCAAGGGCTGAATTTCTCGAAGCCCTTTGTATTTTGCTTTTTCCAAGGGTAGCCTGATTTAACCGGTTTTTACAATGTGTTTGAAGGCATTTAATTTATAGCGGAAGTCGGACATCTCCGATCCGCATTATTTGGCCGTAGCCTTTATATGACCGTAGTCTTTAGTATGGCCGTAGCCTTCGGGTACGTCACTTGGACTTGTTTCCCGATAACTTTCTGAACTTGTTCGAGAAGTTAGTCCCTGAGAATATTGGCCTTGGCCTTTGTTTCGAAGGGATGCCTCTTTGAGGTCTTATAATTTTGGATTTTCGATGACAGTCCCCGAGTATTCGGGGTGCTTCTATGTTTTGGCTCTTAAGCCGTTTCCCGAGGATTGTAAGTGTAGAGCTCGTACGAGACACAAAGTATCTTTGATGTAAGCAGAATGCTTTCTTTAAATAGTTGATACGCACGTACATGTTTCGCCGTCGGAGCTCGACTATTCTATATGGGCACGGTTCATTTGACCGTTTGGCCCATTACAAAGTTCTCCTATCGAGACCCTCTTAGGCGTGAAGTGTCTTTCCCAAAAATGTAACCTCCAAGGGTGATGCCCCCCGGTATCCGAGGTTGATTAAAAAGAAACCTTGGATACTGTCCTTAGGCAGCACATAGTTGTTGCTTCGTTAACCTTGCCGGTAAAACCCATTTGGGACAAAACCTGAGCCAAGGGAAAAAGAATGCAACGTATGCTTTAAAACCTAAGGCCTTAGTGTAAAAAGGGTGTCTTCGAGATCATGCGCCTTTGAGAGCTCCCTTCATGCCGGGCTTGTAAAATCCTTCACGAACGATTTCTAGGGCTCAATGCGGTCCTATCTTGCTATCCGCGACCGTAATATCTTTGAAAGCCTCGACCTGGTTGAGGATGATTCTGATGCCTCGATCCGACACCATGAAGCCGGGAAACTTACCCGTGCTAACCCCGAAGGCACGTTTCTCTAGATTGAGCTTTGTGCCGAAATGCCACGAAACGTTGGTTATGTCCTGCAAATGAATTAAAGTGGTCCTCTGCGCACAAGGACTTGACCAATCATATCATCAATATAAGCTTTCATTATTTTACCTGTTTATTCTTCGAGCGGAATCCCTGCCATATTTAAATGGGTAAAGCAATGCGATCTATATTATTAATAAGAAACTAAATGAGTTTTTTCCTGAGTTCGGGAATTAATCCCGTTCCCAGGTGTACCTTTCTCTTGAGCGGTTGACTTGATAGCATCGGGCTTCTTGGGAACAACGATAGTTCGAGGATAAGGGGAATTCCTTTCTTCGCCTTCGGTTACCTGTTATTCTGCTTCCGTCGAGGCTCGAAGCTGTGACTACTACTTCGCCACCTGCTTACCTTTGGAGTTCGATGTATCCGAGGTCAAGGGTTCCGGTATCGGTACCACTTCCTCGATTGCGAACATCTCTTTTGTAGCATGCTGTTCTCCATGGACTGTTTTCACTCCTTCTTCTGTCGGGAACTTCATCATCTGATGGAGAGTCGAAGGCACTGCCCTCATATTGTGTATCCACGGCCTCCCGAGGAGTGCGTTATACCTCATGTCACCTTCGATGACATGGAACCTGGTGTCTTGTATGGTACCGACCACGTTTACTGGCAAGATAATTTCTCCCTTCGTTGTTTCACTTGCCATGTTGAAGCCATTCAGCACCTGAAATGCAGGTACAATCTGATCTTGCAGGCCGAGTTGCTTCACGGCCCTCGATCTGATTATGTTCGCCGAGCTACCCGGATCCACTAAAACACGTTTAACCTGAATTTTATTCAAAAGGATAGAGATTACCAGGGCGTTGTTGTGAGGCTGGGACACGTCTTTTGCTTCCTCATCACAGAATGATACAGCGTCCTCGGGCACATAGCTCCGAGTCCATTTTTCCTTTGTGATGGATACTTTAGTACATTTGAATATAGGTCCCTGTGGGACGTCGGCTCCATCGATGATCATGTGAATGACATGTTGAGGTTCTTCGGGTTCATTCTTCTTGTTTGCATCTCTTTGTTGGAAATGGTTTTTAGCTCGGTCACTGAGAAATTCACGAAGGTGCCCCTCGTTGAATAGTCGGGCTACCTCCTCTGTAAGCTGTCTGCAATCCTCGATCTTGTGCCCGTGAGTACCATGATACTTACACATTAAGTTGGGGTTTCTCTGAGAAGGATCTGTCTGTATGGGCTTGGGCCATCTAGTATCTTTAATTTTGCCAATGGCTGAGACGATACTTGAGGCGTCGATACTGAAGTTGTACTCCGATAATCTGGGTGCCTCCACTGGTCCCGAGTGCCTGTCGAACCCAGTTTTGCCTATAAGTCCCCGGGAGCTTTGGCCTTGATCCACTCTTCGATCATACAGAGGTGCATTACGCCTTGAAACGTTCCTTCAATCTTCGATGTACGGTTGATATCTTTCCTTGTTGAACCTTGATCCCCGGTCTGTGTCCCTCGGGGGCTTGGCTGTGAATCTGTTCGGGTGAACTGAGACCGAGGGGGCTCCCAACTGGTCATCCTCGACCCTGATTTTTGACTGATACCGATTGTGTACATCCGACCATATTACAGCTGGATATTCGATCAAGTTCTGCTTTAGCTGTCGAAATGCTATCGAACTTCTTTCATTCAAACCTTGCATAATGGCCTGAACCACCCAGTCGTCGGAGACCGGTGGTAATTCCATCCTTTCCATCTGAAATTGGGACATGAACTTCCTTAGCATCTCGTCGTCCCTTTGTTTTATTTTGATGACGTCCGATTTTCTTGTGGCCACCTTTATGGCCCCGACGTGTGCTTTCACGAAGGCATCCGCCAACATAGCAAATGAGTCATGAAGTTAGGAGCTAAATTGTGATACCAGATCATAGCTCCTTTTGATAATGTTTTCCCAAACTTTTTCAACAATACTGACTCGATTTCATCATCATTCAAGTCGTTTCCTTTGATTCCACAGGTGTATGAAGTAATGTGTTCACTAGGGTTAGTTGTTCCATTATATTTCGGTATATCGGGCATGCGAAACTTCTTGGGAATGGGCATTGGAGCCGCACTTCGGCGGAAAGGTTTTGTATGAACTTTTTTGAATCCAGTCCTTTCAAAATCGGAGGTGCTCCTGGTATTTGGTCGACTCTTGAGTTGTATGTCTCCACCTTTTTGTCATTTTCTTCAATTTTCTTTTCTCCAGACTCGATTCTTTTGGTCAGCTCTTCGAGCATTTTTATAGTAGCGGGATCAGACCCCGAGCCCCCTTCATCGGGCCTCTCTAGCGCCGGTTCATTCATTGGTTCGGCAGTGTTAGGAGTTCTGTTCTGGCTCTGAAGTTGAGTGTTGGCAACTTGCTGAGCTTGCAGCATCTCGAATATCACCTGGAGGCTGACTCCTCCTTCTTCCAATCCTCGTGTTTCCTGGCCTCCGGCTCGGGCTTCCCTGTGTGCATTCCTCACGAGGTCTGTGCTTGCGTCCGTGTTCAGAGCGTTGTGCGAACTAATATCAACTGGCTCCATGTTTGGCACTCCCTCAGGGTTTATGGGTGGTACACCAAGCCCTATATCGCTGTTTTCTCCGAGTCCCTCACTGTCATGAGCAGGTGCGTTTTATGTGCTAGACATATTTTGGCCTGAAATCAAAAAATCTTTGACAAGAAAAAGTGTGAAGAATAACGTGTGTTATCATCAAACTAGCACTAAAATAATCACTGTTATCTTTAGCCCCACGGTGGGCGCCAAACTCTTTACCTCGAAAAATGTGAGTAACAATTAAAGATAATTTGTGATTTTAAAGATATGTGATATATTCTAATACTAGTGATTATACAAGTAATATTGAGCTTAAGTGAGAAGAAAAGGTGAACCAAATCAGTGTTGCTGGAGAAATAGGGGCCTCGGGCTCGTTTATCCCAGGGACCTCGAGGTCGGCTAAGAACAATAATGTATGAACAATAAAGTAAAGACAATAAAGCTGAAGAATAATGGTTGAGCACGTTAAACAAGAAAAGGTAGAGGAGAACGTTCTATTTCAGTGAATAATATCAGATGTCTTTACAAAATGATTGGGATCCCCTATATATAGGAGGAGGAAACCCCAATATAGTACATCCTAGTTGTAGTAAAGAATTCTATTGGTACAGGTGTATAACAGGCTAGTACGGACCTGTACCATTTCGTACAAATCTTATCTTTCAATTTATCCCCTGGTCCATGTGTCCTTGAAAAATTCCCGCTCTTTCTTGATTATCTTCGAGATTGCGCTGCCCTCGATGCAAGTCGTGCCAGGCCCTCGATGCAAGTCGTGCCAGGCCCTCGATCAGCTTCCTAGAGGCACGTGCCTCTCAGCCGGGTCCGACCTCCATTTCGAGTTGCCCGGACTCGGGCTAACTCAATTTAAGACCTCGAAATCGGGCTCCCTGATTTTGACCGTATACATAATTAACTAAAACTAATTTAAGAGTCTAAAAGCAAATAATTAAACCAAGAAACAGAGAACACTATGCAAACTCGGGTTGAAACCAATGAACGAAAGTATTCCTTGGACATAGGTTAGCTCATAATTCTGTTGAGTTTTTTACTTGAATTGATTAATTAGTTTATCTGATTTATTTATTGACGGGTTAATATCGCTCATAAGAATCTTTCGAGTTTTTGCTCACCTATTCAAGCTAATCTAAATTGCCTATATGTGTATAGAATTAGGACTAACAAGAATACATTCATAATTTCCATATAATAACCAAGCAAGACGATTAGTTATATGTCTATCCTAACAACGAATTCATTCTCCAATGCTCAGGTTCAAAAACTTGCTCTATTTAATCCTATTTGTAATTTAAAATTTTCAATTTCAAGTTTAATTCTAGATTCACAGATGGTATTTTACTGTTAGCTATACAGTAAAACAATTAAGCTCAAGATTCGATAAATAAACTAATCCGATAAATTATACAAAAGATAGTTCAAGCTGTAAACATTAATAATTATGTAAAACCCATAACCCTGAACTAAAAAAACTAGTCACTCATAATCATGACAACAATCATATGAGTGTTTAAACTAAGCAGCGGTAAAAGAAAGAAAAACTCGATCACTCCTTGCTTCAAAAGGTACTCCAGCAGTTGTTTGCGCTCCAGGTATTCCAAATGACCTAAGAGATGGGATTCTAGCTTATATGAGTTCGTGGGACAAAAATATCCTTGTCCGGATTCTGCCTGGTTTCAGCTATTTAGTGCCAATTTCCGTGCCGCGCGCTACTCAGCGTGCTTGCTCCCTAGCTGTCGGTATTTTGGCGCCCTCTTTCGCACCCGGCGCAGTGTCCGACGGGTAATTTTCAAACATTATGAGCCTGTTTGGATTAGCTGATTTGCAGTAGCTAATAAACATTAGGTGCTGAAAAGATCTAATAAATAAGCAGTTATGTGTTTGGGTACAAGTGCTAAAATTGATAATAAGTTGCTGCAGTATTTGATAAAAAAGTGCTGATAAGCTCTTTTTATGTTAAAATGACTTAAATAACCTTTGAACTGTTTACACTTATAAGGGCGTAATTTCTTCAAAATTTTAGATTCCAGAGCGATTAAAATACAAAATATTCTATTTGTCATTTTATTTTAAATACAACCGTGCTTAGATAAGATAATTTTTATGTTAATATAATTTATTTTATGATAAGCATATAATCATAAGTTATAATAATTAATAAATTGACAAAAGTTTCTCAGTTAAACATAAACCTAAATAGGATAAATTATTTGAAGAGAAACAAACGCTGTCTTCATCACCACAACACTTAGAAAGAAATACACCAAAAATTTGATATGTCCTCATTTATTATTTACAGTTCAAAGATTAATACACAATCACATAGATATAAGTATGCAAAGGAATAGAGAATTTGCTTATCTTAAATAGTCAATGAGAATTACAGACTTGAAGAGGTGGGGGAGGAGGGGGGGGGGAGGGGAGGGGGGAGGGTTTAAGTTGAATACTTGAGGCAGTGAGTATCGATGTAGGAGTTTTGTTCTAAAAAGGAAATATTTTAAGGATAAAATAGTAAAGATCTTGGTCAAACTTAAAGTGCTTATAAGCTAAAAATTCATAAGCTGGGTGACCAACTTATGACTTTTGGCTTATTTTTGATTTATAAGCACTTTTAACTTTACCAAACGCGTAGATAAGCCCGAAAAATACTTGTAAGCTAGTTTGACCAGCTTATAAGCTTAGTCAAACACCCTCTATGTCCAACATTTCTTTTTAGCTTAAATCCTCAGCTCCTCGTGCTGAATTTCACACCCAGCATGGTAAGCTTCAATCATTTGCACTTCTATTTCTTTAAACTTCGTCTCAAATTGTACCTAATTCATACACTAATACTCAATCCAGTATAACATCAATACTTGAGCTAGGTTGGACATATTCAAGATCAAAGAAAACCAAAAAAACGATAAAAGTGCGATCAAAGTAACATCAAAATATACATAAATAAGCCCAATATCACCACCTCACATTTAAATCTTTAATTGCCCTCGAGCAACGAAAAATAAAACTATAGCGGACAAAACAAAGTTAAACTCCTAACTTTAACTCTCAACTCCTCAACATATTCCATTAAGTAGTCGAACAACTTGACATCTTAACCTCAAAGACCGACTCCATGCCCTAAACTACTTCAGGCCAGCTTACTTTGAGAATCCTAAAAACGTTACCTATCTATCATGAAATATATGTGATAAATGATGAAAAGTGCGTGTTTTTTGAGTATGTTTGCATACTATTTCTTATGTGAATACGTTCAGGGGAATTACATGCTTATAAACATAAAATATGCTCATTACGTGTTTATTTTGTGTTGTCAAGGCTTAGATGTGGATGTGTTGGTAGATCTTTTAGTTGTTCATTTGTGGGACGAAGCAGATTCTTATATTTGGTTGTTGAGTACGGACTCAGGAGGATTGATTACATAGCGGTTGTGACAGTAGTAGGGCCATACAGAGATAACGGTCGGAGGCTAAGAATGTGGGTTATCTCATGCGAGAAGATTTGAGGTTGTGTGATTCGTATGAGGCTTCTGTTCAGCGGAATGCATATACTACCATTTCAGAGGGCTTAAGCAAGTTCACACGACTTCCACAAGGGTGAATATGCACTTGGCAGAGCCTTTGGAGTGTTTTATGACTAATATTGTATAAGTTTATGAAATATGCAGTTGATCAACAATACATGATCGGGGCGACTATGAAGGAAGAGTACTATACGTTACAGACAATGTGTTATATGGCTTTGAACTTGTCCCAAAATCATTCCAATTCATTCGAAACTCACCCGAGCCCCTTGGGCCCCCTCCAATCAACCCACACAAGTATATAAACCACCTAAGAACTCTCTTGCAAGCTCAAAATATCAAAATAACATCCAATGCCACAAATTGAAGGCCAAAACGCATCATGTAAGCCTTGAAACTCAAGAACATCAATATTCACAACCAATCGTCTGATTCCTACTAAATCATTTCGGAATGAGACCAAACTTTGCATCCAATTTACAAATGATAAAACGGACCTACTCCAAGTCCCAGAACAACAATCTATACCCGATAGCCTCAAAGTAAACCATGGTTAACTTATGAAATTTCAAAACCTTCAAATTTCTAACTTTTAGCAAAGAGAGCAGAATCATCTTAGGAACCTCCAAATTCAAATCACATAAGCTTATGTCCAAATTACCATACTAACCTATTGGAAAAATTCAAACAAATCCGAGGTCGTCTCACAAAAGTCAAACTTTGGTCAACTCTAATAACTTAAGCTTCCAATAGAGGAACTAAGTGTTCCAATTCACTTCAATACCTTCCCGGAACCAAACCAACCATCCCCGCAAGTCATAAAACAACAACTAAGCATATAGGAAATATCAAATGGGGGAATGGGCATACCTGAAGTGACAAAAAGATGAGGATATCTACTCCACATATCATGCTCAGTCTCCCAAGTTGCCTCCTCGATTGGTTGACCTCTCCATTGCACCTTCACTGATGCACTATATTTAGACCTAAGCATTTGAACATGCCAATCCAAAATTCCATCAACTCCTCCTCACGAGTCAGATTTCTATCCAACTACACTGCGTTGAACTAAAAAACATGGTACTTATTTTCATGATACTTCCGAAGCATAGAAACATGGAATACCGGATGAACTCTTGAAAGAGTAGGAGGCAAGGAAAGTCTATAAGCAACCTCGCCAACTCTCTCCAACACCTCGAAAGGGCAAATAAACCTCGGTCTCATCCTCCCCTTCTTCCCAAACCTCATCACACCCTTCACGGGTGGAACTCTAAGAGAACTTTCTCGCCCTCCATGAAAGCCACATCACGAAACTTCCGATCCGCATAACTCTTCTACCTGGACTAGGCTATGCGAAGCCTCTCCTGAATCAAATTAACCTTCTCAAAAGCATCACGGACTAGGCCTGTGCCTAATAACCTATCTTTGTCGGGATCGAGCCAACCAACTAGAGAACGAAACCCCTCCTATATAAGGCCTCATATGATGCCATTTGGATACTCGACTGGTAGGTGTTGTGCTAGGAAAACTTTGCTAGAGGTAGAAACTGGTCCCACTGACCTTCAAAATCAATAGTGCATGCCCTCAATATATCCTACAAGATCTGAATAGTCAACTTGGACTGCCCATCCATCTGAGGGTGAAATGCAGTACCCAACTCCAATTGCATGCCAAACTCATGCTGAAGTGCCCTCCAAAAGTGCGAAGCTAACTGAGTGCCACGGTCCAGATTATAGAAACATGGTACACTATTCAGGCAAACAATCTCCCTGATACAGATCCTAACCAACTGCTCCGGAGTGTAGGAAGTCATGACCGAAATGAGATGCGCTAACATAGTGAACTGCTCCATAATGACCCAAATGGCATTAAACTTCATCAAGGTCCACGGTATCCCTACCACAAAGTCCATAGTAATGCGCTCCCACTTCTACTCTAGTATATCACCTTTTGAAGAAAACCACCTAATTTGTGGGGCTCATACTTGACCTGTTAGTAGTTCAAACACATAGAAACATTCCCAACAATGTCCTTCTTCATCCTCCTCCACTAGTTATGTTGTTTCAAAACCTGATACATCTTTGTATCGCCTGGATGAATAGAATACCGACTGTGAGCCTCCTCAAGAATCAAATCTCTCAAGCCATCCACATTAGGAACACATATATGACCCTATAGCCTCAATACCCCATCATCACCAATAGTCACCTCCTTGGCATCACCTTGTCCTTAAGGACAAGCAAGTGGGGATCATCATAATGATGGGCCTTAATACGCTCTAATAAGGACGACCGAGATACAATACAAGCAAGGACTCAGCTCAGCTTCGAAATATCCAACCTCACCAACCAACGCCTGAACATCCATAACTAAAGGCCTCTCCCTAACTGGAATAAAAGAAAGACTCCCCATACTCTCTTCCTTCCTACATACGACATCCGCAACCACATTAGCCTTTCTAGGATGGTAGATTATAATAGTATCATAATCCTTCAATAGCTCCAGCCATCTCCACTACCTCATATCCAACTTTTTGTTTAAACAGATGCTGGAGATTCCAATGATCCATATACACCTCGCAAGACACACTATATAAATAATGCCTTTAAATCTTGAGCGCGTTTACAGTAGCTGCTAACTCCAAATCATGCATCGGATAGTTCTTCTCATGAGGCTTCAACTGACGTGAAGCATAGACAATCACCTTACCATCCTGCATCAACACACAACCGAGGACAACACTCGAAGCATCACAATAGACCGTGTAGGACCCAGATCCTGAAGGCAAAACCAAACCTGGTGCTATAGTCAAAACATTCTTAAGATTCTGAAAGCTCTCCTTGTACTCGTCAATCCATCTGAGCGGAGCCCCCTTTTGAGTCAACTTGGTCAATGTAGCTGCAATAGAAGAGAACCCCTCTACAAAGCGACGATAATACCCTACCATGCATAGGAAACTCCTAATCTTAGTAGCGATATAAGGTCTTGGCAAACTATGAACTGTCTCAATCTTCTTCGGATCCACCTTGATCCCATCACTAGATACCACGTGGCCTACAAATGCCACTGAATCTACTCAAAACTCATACTTGGAGAACTTATCATATAACTTCTCCCTCAAAATCTGAACCACAATCCTCAAATGCTGCTTGCGCTTCTCCCTACTACGGGAATACACCAATATATCATCAATGAACACAACGATGAAATAATACAAATAAGGATGAAATACGATGTTCCCTAAATGCATAAAAGCAGCTGGGGCATTAGTCAGCCCAAAGACATCACCAAGAACTCATAATGCACATAGCGAGTCCTGAAGGCCGTCTTAGGAATGTCCGAAGCCTTGATCTTCAACTGGTGGTAACTCGATCCCAAATCAATCTTAGAGAACACCCCAACACCCTGAAACTGATCAAACAAATCATCAATGCGAGGTAGTGGATACTTAATCTTGATGGTAGCCTCGTTCAATTGCCTGTAGTCAATGCACATCCTCATAGAACCATCTTTCTTCTTCACAGATAGAATCGATGCACCCCAAGATGACACACTCGGCCTGATGAAACCTTTATCTAGCAATTCCTGCAACTGTTCCTTCAATTCCTTCAACTCTATTGGAGCCATGCAATAAGGTGGAATAGATATAGGCTGAGTGCCTGGTGCCAAGTCAATACCAAAATCAATATCCCTATCTGGCGGTATGCCCGGTAGGTCTGTAGTGAACACACTTGGAATATCCCTCACCACGGGGACTGAATCAACCATGGGTGTATCTATATTCACATCCTTAACAAAGGGTAGGTACGACAAGCACCTCTTCTCAACCATGCATTGTGCCTTCAGAAAAGAAATCACCCTACTAGGATTGTGACCCAAGGAATATCTCCATTCTAACCTCGGCAACCTCGGCATAGCCAACGTCACAGTCATTGCGTGACAATAAAAAATACAATGGTATGAAGATAACCAATACATACCCAAAATACCATCAAAATCCACCATATTAAGTAACAAAAGATCCACCATAGTCTCATAGCCCCACATAGAAACCACACAAGAACTATAGACACAATATGCCAGAATAGAATCCCCAACAGGTGTAGACACATAAACAGGAGTAGCTAGAGAATCATGTCATATCCAAATATGACATAAATTAGGATGACACATATGAATAAGTAGAATCCGGATCAAATAAAATTAAAGCATCTATATGACAGACCAAAAAAATACCTGTAATGATTGCGTTTGATGTGACTACCTCAGTATTACTAGGAAAAGCATAACAACGGGCATCGCCTTCCTCTCTAGGACGACATCTACCCTCCAATACCCCACCTCTAGATGGCTGTGCAAGTAGTGTAGCATCTAGAGCGGGAATCATAGCCTGAGTACTAGGCTGAGGTACAAGCGTCCGAAGCCTAGGATAATCTATCACCATGTGTCTAGTATCACCACACTCAAAACAACCCCTCTACGGACGTGGCTACTAGAACTGAGTCTGGCTTGGACGAACCGCTGTAGGAACCTCGTGCAGGAGGTGTACTGAAGGATGACTGTATGGTACGAATGCTATGAAATCTATAGGAGCACTATATGAAACCTGAAGTGCGGACTGAACTAGCCGACTAACAAAGCCTCTACCATGAAGGGCCTTGGCCGCAAAGTTGAAGCCAGTAAATCCTTCGGGACCACGAGGCTTCTTAGCCTCCCTATCCTCCCTCTCTCGCCCGCGGATACGCTCTAGCCTCCTAACAATCTCCATAACCTGATGAAATGTCTCAGTCTCTATCTGCCGTTCCATCCCAAACCTAAGGCTATAGGTGAGTCACTCAACAAATGTATGGACTCTCTTTCATAGTAGAAACCAAATGACCACGGCGGGATAAACTCTATAAACCTCTTAGCATACTGGGACATAATCATACCCCCTGGCGAAAATGCTTAAACTCACTATGCAACTCGTCCCTACGGGTCTATGGAATAAAGTTCCTCAAGAAAATATCAGAGAACTATGACCATGTAAGTGGTGCTGCGCCAGCTGGCCTACTCCCCTCATAGGTCTGCCACCATCTGTATGCTGACCTCGTTAGCTGAAGAGTAGTAAAGTCAACTTCGCTCGACTCTACCAAACCCAAGGTACGCAGAATATGATAGCACTGATCCAAGAAACACTGAGCATCCTTAGAAGCCCCCTTTACTGAACTGGGGAGGCTGAAGTCTCTTAAACTTCTCCAACCTTTTCTATCCCTCTCTAGACATTACTGGCCCCACCTCACGCTGAACAATAAATTTTTGGCTGCATCGACATCATCCTCGGTGTCTGATTAACATGATCCAGCTGCTCTGCTGTATGTACAATAGGAGTCTGGGCTCTTCCCCCAGCCTATGAAGTATTTGCTGCAACCGAAATCACCCTGCCTGGGCCAAGCTCTTGAACATACTCATAAAATGAGCCAAAGTCTCTTGAAGTCCATGGGTGGCAGTAGTCCCCTCAGGTGCACGCTTAACATGCTCGCGCTCCTGATCTATAACTGGAGATACTGGAGGCTTCATAGCTGCTGCTTTAGCAGGTTCTCTAGCTGCAACATGTGTCCCACCTCGGCCTCTACTTCGGCCGCAGTCATTCGTGGCTCTAACAGGGGGCGCTGGTGCCTGCTCAACTAATCTGATGGCACGTTTCCTCACCATCTGTGAGATAATAGAAGAGTAAAGATTCAAATTTTTGGAATAACAAAATATGCACGATAAATATAGAATGAACCTAGGGCTCTAATACCAACTAATCATGACCCAAATCTCACCAAGGGGTCGTGATGGCACCTCGCCTCTATAACTAGGTAAGCCAATCATATAATGATACAGATCATCAAAATAAGATGTAATAACTTTGAAATTCTAATACAAGCGGCATAATAAAGTTTCAATAAAGACAAAACATGGGTACTAAGCCAACTTTCCAAAACTAGGTAATACCGATGTCATGAGCTCTAAACAGAATGCATAGCGAGTCTCAATAAGTAAGATACTATTAGAAAGTAAATATAACAGTATAAAAATAAGAAAAGGGGACTCCAAGGTTCTGCGACGTCCATGCAACACTACCTTGAATCCTCTCGATCCAACACATGCTCACTCATGAGGTCCACTACCTCAGGCACCTGGATATGCACAAAGATGTGCATAAGTGTAGCAAGAGTACACCACAATCGATACCTAGTAAGTATCAAGACTATCCTCGATGAAGTAGTGATGAGGTTCAAGTCATGTGATACTCACTAGTCAAGAACCTACATACAACATACATACATACATACATACATACATACATATATATATATATATATATATATATATATATATATATATATATATATATATATATGTCTTCTCCTTGGACAGAAGAAGAATTCATACAATAGCAACAACTCATGGGCATAAAGAATCAAATGGCCATGCCTGCCTTATTTAAAAAGCAACTGAGAAGATCAGTATCAATTATATAAAAATTATTGTTCCAATGTGGCACAAAGCCACGCATCTTCTTCCAACTCCGTGGCGGCCAAAAGTCACACGGCCTCTTCACTTCCTGCGGTTGCCAAAAGCACCGCACAAAAAATATTGGAGGCTAAAAGCCCCATTACAGGTACAGGATGTCCATCCAACATCCCCAAGACTACAACCAATCAGGCACTTTCTTCATAAGTGCCACAACCTATTTCTGTACACAAAGGCTCCTCCTCCGAGGAACCCACTTATATTAAGAACGAAAGTGTTTACCAACTCATTCAAATTGAACCAGAGTTCTGGCATTCCAACCCCCAAGAGGTAGCTAAGAAAATACTTAGCCCTTCAGCCAATTTCATTCAAAACACCCACAGACATACCCAAAAATATTATGAGTTTATTCTCACAGATACTAGATCTTGCTTGTTTAAGCCCCACAAAGAAAAACAAACCCAATCATATGTCACCCATACTACGGTGTGGATTAACAAAATAATCTCACCGAAAGAATGGGGAACCCATCCAGCCAAATACAAAAGACTTTCTCAGCCTTTTGACCCACAATTTTACAATTACTATGACTACCAGGCAGCATGGATGAATGCTTTCACCTTCCAAAACCAACTTGGAAAGCATTCATGGTTCATCCTCTGGAGCAAACAATTAACCTCTGACTTCCCCCAGTGGTTTATACATCAATGGTGGCCTGTATATGGTCATCGAGCTGAAATACTCCCAGCACCAGTAAGAGAAGGATATGATTATTTCTGTCATAGGTTTTCTAGTGAACAGCAAATACCCATACTCCTCCAATTTTCGCACCGATTTCATATCCCATGGATATACTCCCAGAAGTTTTCCTTCCACAAGCCAGAAGGACAAAAAGGACTACCATGGTTAGCCCTCCAAGGACACTGCAAATGGTACAAAATGTGGGATTCATCTGAAGCATACGTACCTGCGGTAGACAAGTGGTTTCTATCCCATCCGCAGTATCTAGCTATAACAGATGCTGCTCAAATTTTATTTTTACAACAAAAGTCCATTGCAAGTGCACAACTAGCCGGTTCCAGCAGCAGGCTTGATTTTATTCAACAAATGGAGCAAATTCTTGATACCCTCAAGACACAAATTCCAGGTCAACAAAATCAAGTATCTTTGTCTGACAAATCATCAGAGGAAGAAGAAGAAGACCCCGATTCAATGTTCTGAAAAAATTAATCAGAACTTACATCAGCATGACACCACAATGACATCACAGCTGACATCATCCATGACGTCAGCAAACACTTACTCCTAATGACATCATGAATGACATTAGAAAACACTATGTAATTTTTACTTTTTTTGGCTATAAATAGCCCTCCATATCACTTGTAAGACACACTTTACACTACCACTTGAGAAAGAATTCTCTCCCTCTCTAGAATTGGTTAGAGCTTTCTCTCTAGTTTACAAATATAAGTTTTTAACTTGTATTATCAATTTTTTCAGTTTTAATAACAATAAAATTTATATTTATTTTTCTCTTATACAAGTTTGCATTTACATTATTCTGCATTATGGTCGGTTATACCTCCTAATTTACTTTATCGCATTTTATTTACATGGTCGGCTCTGCCCCATAAATTTATTTACTTGCAAGCTAACTATATCTTTTGCAGGCTTAACAATCATATTATTATTTGCTTCCTGTATAATAGAATACAATACCAACAATCTCGTTAAAGCATATGATAACAACTCAACGTAAGAAGATCCATTTTTGACAAACAATTCATCAAATGGAAACAAAGCATATGCCACCTCGTACTCCCTATTTCTTCACTATAAAAATATCCATCCTTATCGCTCCGTAACAATAATGTCCACCCCTATCACTCCGTAATAAAAATATCTAACCTTATCACTCCGTAATAATAATATCCCCTCTTATCGCTTTGTACCCCGATACAATAAAAATATCAATTACAGTTGCATGGCAAAATCTCATGCCAACACCTAATCAATCCACCCAACATGTCCACATGTGTCATAATCACAACATTTCAAGACAATAAATTTTCATCAAGAGGAATAACCTCATAACTGAATAATAAATTGCACAAGGACATGGAAATAATAAAACGCGAATGGGGGCTCAATGTAGAAAGCATGACTATGGCTAATTAAATTTAGCAATAACTCCACCAATGCCCAACTTGGCTAATTAGAAAATTATCATCCCAAAACATGATCCCTTTCATGAAAAAAATGCTCATGTAGTCATACAAGAATAACACACTTATCTTAGAGAGCACACAATCAAATCAAAGTCATAGTAAAAGCCTAGAGTCTAATCCGGTCATTTTTCTTACATAGAAACCGCATATACGCTTGTCACCTCGCATATACGTTGCAATGCATAAGGTCCAAGTGCAAGGTTTATTACCTCATACAAGATTAGGCAAGATACATACCTCAAACAAGCCAATCAAAACTCTAAAAATGTCTTCCAATGCGAATCGACCTCCGAGCGGCTCGAATCTAGCCAAAAACAATTTAATAACATCAAACAGAGCCATATGGAACAACCCCAAATAATAAAGCTTTGATCTTTATACAAATAAATAAAGTCAACCAAAAATTCAACCTAGGCCCACACCTCAGAACTCGACAAAACTCATAAATCCCGAACAATAACACCCATTCCAACACGAGTCCAAATATACAAGTTTTATCATATCCTTCTTCAAATTGACTCCCAAATCCCTAATTATCATTTTCCAAAATATAGTCAAAACCCCCTAAAATTCTCATCCAAATTCCATGGGGAATAATCTAGGTGTAATAATTCGTGAAAAAAACAAGTAGAAATCACCACCCTATTGCCTTGTGCGGAAATCTTCTCCAAAAATCACCCCTCTCCAAGTCTAGGGCTCAAAATATGAGAAAATGGGTCCACTTCCCGAAATGGCTCTAATAATATCAGTTTTGGATGTCTCATTTGTGACCAACGATTCGCAAATAAGAATCTCACAAATGCCAAGAAGGGCTCGCGAAGGAAAACATGGCCCCTGAACTGCAGTCTTCGCATATGCAACCATGGAGCTCGCAAATGCGACCCCGTTTAATGCGTTGCCCCCTTCATAAGCGCTATGCAAATGTGGACTTCTCAAATGCGAGCAGACCCTAAAAATGCGAGGTCTGCAGTACCAGCAAAAATCTGAACTTCTCCCAAAATCATTCCAACTCATCCGAACTCACGTGAGCCCCTACTCCAATCATCCACACAAGTGTATAAACCACCTGCGAACTCGCTCGCAAGCTCAAAACATCAAAATAACATCCAATACCACGAACTGAATGCCAAAACACATCATGCAAGCCTTGAAACCCAAGAACTTCAATATTCACAACTAATCATCCGATTCCTACTAAACCAACTCGGAATGAGACCAAACTTTGAATCCAAGTTCCAAAAAAAATGAATCTACTCCAAGTTCCGGAACAACAATCTGAACCCGATAGCCTCAAATTCAACTCATAGTCAAACTTATGAAATTTCTAAACCTTCAAATTGCTAAGCAAAAAGAGCCGAATCATCCTAGGGACCTCCAAATACAAATCCAAATCAGGACATATGCCTAAGTCCAAAATCACCATGCAAATCTATTAGAACCATCCAAACACGAATCCATGGTTGTCTATACAAAAGCCAAACCTTGGTTAACTCTTATAACTTAAGTTTCCAACAAAGAAACTAAGTGTTCTAATTTAGTCCAAAACCTTCCCGGAACCAAACAAACAATCACCACAAGTCATAAAACTACAACTAAGCATACATGAAATATCAAATGGGGAAATGGGGCTCAAATGCACAAAACGACATGTCGTCACACTTCTCTATATGCTGAGGTGTTAAACTGGTATGGTACCTGTGCATATTTTCTCTATACGCAAATGTGGATGTGTTAACTAAAATCTAATGCGCATCTTCTTTATATGCGAAACTTCTATAAGTCTTACGCACATCTTCTCTATGTGAACTGATTGGTTGTACCTGCATTTCATGCTTTAAAATTCGATATTGTTGCTGGGTACATGTATATGTTATTGAGCTGTACATATTATTTAAAGTGAGTTTCCTTGACCTAAGACCTCGTCACCACTTCGCTGAGGTTAGTTAGGATACTTACTAAGTACATGGAATCGGTGTACTCATACTACACTTCTACACCTCGCGTGCAGATCTGATAGCTGAGCTGCTATGGATGACGGAGGCTAGCATTGAAGATGTACTTGAATTTTTGATATAGCTATCACTTGTTCTTGGTAGTTTAGGATTGTGATTCTATTCATGTATATTCTAAATATATGTTGTATTTATTTTTGTACCGAATTTGTAATCCAATTTCACTTGAGCTATATTATTCATTGCTTTACCTAGCATTTTTTTGATTAGGTGTCATCACGACTACGTGAGATTTTGGATCGTGACAGACGCGTAGAGTAGTGCGAGAGGCATGTGATGTGCGAGGGGGGGGGGGGGGGGTAAGGAGAAAATTAAACATTCTATCCAGCCAATTTAAACAAATCAGCTTCTCTCACCATGTTTCATGTGGGGCACGCTAGGTCGTGCGGATGATCACTACAATTATGCTGCTTCATTCTAGCCAAAGACCTAAAACACTTTTATGCAAAATTCATTAAAGCTGAATGCTAAAGTAACCTACATATCCCTGTTACCCCCGACAACCTTCTCCAAGTTCCACACTCCTACAGAAACTAATCCCTACAAAATTAAGACAATATTAAAACAAATATCACGAACTACTCTAAATTCAAAAATAAAGGAAGAAAACTTAGTAAACTATAAAAGAGAATTAAAACTCTCCGATTGCCTCACAAGAAGTGACTTATTTAACATCATACCAAGATTCAAACAGCAGATATGTCTACTAAAGTTTTGATAATCAATGTCACCACCCCAATAATGCTTTACTCTTTACGCATTAACCAAAAGTTTCTCATCCGAGTCTAGAGCTTGAAACGCAACCACCCCATGAAACATAACACGAACCACATCAAATGGACCGATCATCTAGGTTTAGCTTTCTAGGGAACAACTTTAGCCTATAATTGAGCAAGAGTACTAATTGGCTCGGCTAGAACTTGTGATGTTGGATATACTCATCGCACGACCTCTTGGTCTTTTCTTTGTATAATTGGAGTTTTCATATGTGTGCAAACAAAACTCATCAAGCTCATTAAGTTGTAACTACCTCCTCTTTCCAGCTAAATTCATATCACGATTCAGTTTTTTAACTGCCAAATAGGCCTTGTGTTCTAGCTCAACTAGCAAGTGACATGCCTTCCCATAGACCAACTTGTACTATGAAGAACTAATAGGAGTTTTATATGCAGTCTGATGGCGTCATCAAGCTTGATGGCTCAATCCTTCTTATTTATACTAACAGTTTTCTCCAAAATATGCTTCACTTGCCTGTTCGACACTTCAACTTGTCCACTAATTTATGGATGGTAGGTGGTTGTGACCTTGTGCTTAACCCCCTATTTTGCTAGAACATTATTCAACAAATTATTACAAAAATGGGTGCCTACATTAATTATCAAAGACCGTGGGGGTTCTTGAATTGTGTAAAATTGTGCTTCTTCACAAAGTTGCATCGTTATTAGGAAGAGCAACGACCTACCCACTTATACATATCGTCGACTACCAGCAAGATGTAACTGTTTCAATTCGAGTATGCAAATGGTACCATAAATTCAATCCCTTATAGATCAAATATCTCTACCTAAAGAATGACTTGCAAAGGCATTTCATAAATTCTCATAATTATCCTAGTTCTTTGGCTTCTATCACACCTCTTCACAATAGCGTGTGCATCTTTGAACAATTTTGGCTAATAGAAACCTTACTATAATACCTTTCCAGCTGTTCTGTCACTACTATGATGACCACCATTAGGTGATGCATGGAAGCCATGCAAAATAGCTTCTATCTCCTTCTCGGGAATACACCTTCTCACCAATTGATTTGCATAGTGCCTATACAAAAATATGGCTCATCCCATAAGTACAACTTCACATCATGTAGAAACTTTCTTCTTAGTGTCAGGTGTCAAGTTTGGTGGCATCACTCCGCTTGCAATAAAGTTCACATAGTCCGCATATCGCGGAGGTTTATCACATGTGATGTCCAACAATTTCACATCTATAAAGGTCTCCTTTATCAAAATCCCCTCAGCTACATGATCTCTATTTTCTAACCTAGATAAGTGATCAACCACTTGTTTCTCTGTTCCATTTCGATCTTGAATCTCCAAATCGAAATCCTACCAGAGAAGAATCTATTGTATTAGACTTGGCTTAGAATCTTTCTTGTTAAAAAAATACCCGATAGCTGCATACTTAATTGAGGTAAATATCTTGCCTAACCTTGTGTGGGGAATTAACCCTTAGGATTTGGTCTAATTTTCATATTTGTGTTATGTGGAACGACGTGTACTCGAGGTGACGAGTTTGTACGCGGTCATATATAGTTTATGTCCAGATTAGACCTTATGATATTAATATGCCATGAATTGGGGTTGTTTTCTATATGAAACATGCTTTATTCCTTATCAAAATGAAACATGCTTTATTATTGAATACTCTCCACACTCTTATGTTATTATAATGTCCTTGTGCATGTTGTTGTTGAGCTATGAGCCTATATTTTGATGCGACTTTGGGTTTTACTGTGTGATATTGTAGCATATGTTGACATGTTGTGTGGGTTGATTGAATTTGTGTGAAGTATAAGGGTTGTGAGATGCGCATGCGGTGATATAAAGGAGGCGTTTTATGGTGATGCCATGCGGCGAGATAAGGGTGTCTTATGCGCATATGAGACGACATAAGTGAAACATTTTATTGTGATGCGCATGCGGCGACATAAGGGTAATGTTATGTGATATTTCGGGTTGTTCCCTCGATGTTGTTCATGTGTTGGAACGGGGTTGATGTTTTGATTATATACTTGTTCTCTTAAATGTTTCCACCTTGTTTTTTTATGGGTTGCTGATTGATTTGATATGCTATCACATCCCGCACTCCTATTTGATGTTTTGGTTGGTAAAGAAGGGTTATTCCACATTGATTTATTGTAATACGCTCCACGAGGTGTTGATATTTATTATGGTATGCATTATGTTGTCCGTTTTCTCTTGATATCTTGCACATGCTATTTGACTAGTGAGTATCATGACTTGAAACTTGTTATTACTCCGAGGTTAGTTTTGATACTTACTGGTACTTACTGTGGTGTACTCATACTACGCTTTTGCACATTCTTTGTGCAGATCCATGTGCTTCGGATCGAGCTGATTGTTAGGAGGCATGCTAGAGCTGATTAGAGACTTCAAGGTATCCCTGCTGTTTCCTTCGCAGGCCTCAGAGTCACCCTCTTACTTCATTTTTTTCTACTGTTTACGTATTCCAACTAGTGTTGCATTCTTTTTTACACCCTATTTTGCACAAGTCAAAATAAAATACAACTAGTAGTTCTTCTGAAGTTGATAAAAAAGAGTCACCACCTAATATTTAAGGTAAATTAGGATACCTATAAGTCTGTGAAAATTATTACCCTAATGGTCTGCTAAACAGTGAGACTTGGGTTAACGGTTCTAGTTATTCTAAGGGGAAGGTGTTAGGTATCTCTTAGAATCTATCTACCTAAGGTAGCTCCTTAAACTTAGGCTAGGTTTTGGGGAAAAGAAATGTCTATATTCTAGTTGATTATTGTTTAAAATTGCTAAGTAAGGTTTATGAAAAATATTTTAAGTCTTGTTTGTTTTTTAGGAAAAGATGGTATTTCCTCTTAAAAGAGTAATATTTGCTTGTGAAACTTATAGAACAAGAGATTACCTTAAGAAATACGTTTTTGGTTGAAGCGGATATACCTTGTTTGTTTTAGATGACTACTTTAGAGTGCCTTTGTATTTTCAAACTTGTTTGTTGTTTCTTGTAAACCCGGTTGTATGTGATTACTTTTATTTTTTTTGGAATAGTTCTTGTATTTTACGTGACCCATTTGATGATTTCCCAAGAAAGACTTGTTTTCATTTTCTGAATCTGTCAAAAGTTAAGATCACTTCATTAGTGGAAAACATAAAAAGAACCTGTTTGTTTATTAAATTGGAATTTTGGCTAGAGTTCCAAATATACTCAGCAAGCCCAATTCAAACATGCACAAAAAAAGAACAAGAAAATATTTTTTGGATATCAATAATATAAAATCATAACAAGTAAATAATAACAAAGGAGCTAAGGAACACAGTAAAGCCCAATGATTTGTGTTAACCCTATGAGGATTAATTAAAGTCAGTGACAAAAGGCTTAGAGTAAACCTCATATTATGGATGAAGTCCCCTATGAGCCCCTGGCATTTCATAGTTCACGAGCAGTGCTTGTTCCTGGGAAGGGTACCTCAACCACAAACCAAGCTCACACCCAAATACCCTTGATCATCAATCTTGCTGTTCCTCAATGGTTTGGACGTAAATAAAATGTGAACTTAGTAGTTTCACATTGTTAGAAGTAAATACAAAGGTTCATGATAAACCTTTAAGAGGTCAGACACACATAAGTTCAAGAACTTGAGAACACATAGCCACATTAGACATTGCAACTATCATCAGAGAATATAATCAGCTAAGAACCAACACTCTTATCAGAGTAATAAGTATAAATACATGTCACCCCATATGGACTATTCAAATGCTAACAGTATCAAGAGCCCTAAGGTGTCACAATATGTGCAGAATACCTAAGAGGATCATTACTAGGATACAATCAAACAGAAGTTGTAAGGTGCAGATGGCTAATTACATGTTACCAATAGATGTGTCCCATTTACAATCTTAAGGTCAGGGATGTCATCTTAAGCAGTCTAATGTATCAGTGATTGACAAAGATGAACCTATATACTTATTCTGTTATCCTCCTTAAAGGTCCAAAATTTCAGATCCTTTCTTAAGCATGATTCAGATCACTAGAGTGGTTGCAGAACAATATAATAGCTTTCAGAGTAGTTCTAACATGTAGGCACACAAACAAGGCTTCTTTTATTAAACACTCATGCCAACAACATCAATCAGTCTTCCCAAACATCACACTAAACATCATGAATAGGAGATGCTAGCTTTTAGTCTTCATTTAGCCTAATGAACATGGCATGTGACAATATGTAATCTATCAGATTTTCAAACTACCAGATCCAAACAACTTCAAATTCATAATCAAGTTCTTTTATAAACAGTGATGTCAACAGAGATGTGATAGCAAACAATGACATTCATTTTAATTCGCAAGGGTAAGGCAAACTAATCACAATAAGTCATCACCTTGGATATAGGAGCTGATTTACTAGCAAGGTATGCCAATAAAGTTCAACATATGATTTTTATATATGCAGGTTATCATGATAGGCTATTATGAATCATTATATCAGAATAACATAGCAATATGATCAAGTCTAGAGTTATTTAGGCAAGTAGATTAACATGAGAAACATGAATATGCCCCTTAATGAGAATCATTCATTAAGCTAATCCAATGCAACATAACATTATATGAAGGTTAAGATTGTACATTGCTACATGTATAAAATCATAGCAGACAATACAGTGATTCAAGCATAAAATTTCCTCAAGCTAAGATCATAGAAAAGGTTCATGAACATAACTTGACCAACAAGAACAAGGTTCATGAACATAACTTGACCAACAAGAACAACATGACAGATGTAAGTACAAGTATAAGTGTCGATGAGAATTATTCAATCAACACAACAACAAGGGTTCATGTAGCTACTATCATAAAGCTCAGACAATTATGAGATAACAAATATTAACACTTATTAAAGGACTAATGTCACGCCCCAAACTCAGGGAGCCAGACCGGTGCTCAACCGAGTGAACCCGGCTGAGCAAGCCTGTTAGATACTTCCTACCCAACTCACACATGAACAAAGAGAAAACATATTTTCATTAATTAGAAAAGAGAGAGATCATGTATACAATACCAAGTCACTTTCATTAGTTACCTTTTTTGCAAATTCTCAAAATACACACATCTCCATGGTCTAAAGTGGAATAGTGATTCAAAACATAACACGAATTGTTTGGCTTTCCCCAACACCCACACTATGTCTACGGAGCCTCTAATAATTACAAGGAGTACAATAGTAGTGCCGGCAACAAAACTCCGACTATACCTCAAAACAACAACATACAACATACCAAGTAAAATCCCGCTAGTGGGGTCTGAGGAGGGTAGGATGTACGCAGACCTTATCCCTACCCCGGATGGGTAGAGAGGCTATTTCCGGGAGACCCTCGGCTCAACAGAAGAGATAATAATATCAGAAAAGAAAGTAAAGAACAAAAGATACTTGACCCCGAGATGAAGTGGGGCTCATCAAGTCTGCTAGGAAGAGGATGCACGACTATCGCTGATCAACACCACCTGCTATAGAACCACCTGCATCCATTTAAAGATGTAGCACCCTCAGAAAAAGGGACGTTAGTACTGTTAAATAATACTAGTATGTATAACTAAACACCACCTCAATAGAATGAACAATAATGCAAGTAAGGACAATTATAATATCAATTAAAGCATTGAACGTTTACCAAACATCAAATATGGGATAAGATATGTTTTCAATTGAATTTCCATATTTTAAGTCGGGGAAGTCTTTAATACCAATGTGCCACAATTCACATTTCGATTTCGATTCCTAATACAGTCACCACCATGTGTACGGCATGGCGTCCCATCACGACCCGATCGGCTAGGCCATATCATATGAGACATCAACCACAATCACGATTTCAATTATAGTTTTCCAATAACGTCACCACCATGTGTACGGCATTGGCGTCCGATCACGACCCGATCGGCTAGGCCATCTCATAAGATACATCAACCACAGTTGCAATTTCAATTACAATTTCTAATAGAGTCACCACTATGTGTACGGTATGACGTCCGATCACGACCCGATCGACTAGGCCATCTCATATGAGACACCAACCACAATTACAATTTAAATTACTATTTTTCCGATACAGTCACCACCATGTGTACGGCATGGCGTCCGATCACGACCCGATCGGCCAGGCCATCTCAGGCGAGACATCAACCACCATTATATTATTTCACTTGGCACGTTGGCCGTGTTTCATGTTCCACACTTTCACCTTTTTTGTTTTCAAGGATCATTATCAAATATCAACATATAGAATATTTCGGAAATCATAAACCTCAAATTCATTAGCAATGAAAACTTTAAACACAAACATGTTTCATCCCAAAGAATGGGGCACAACCAACCAACAAGAGAACACACATTTAAATCATAAACAAGTAATACACCATTTATTCATGAAATACTCTTTCCCAAATACGGCAATATGTAATTTCCACACCTGAGTACGCAAGAACTCGAATCACATTGGATATGATTATAAAGCAAAGCATTAGCTAAATATGGGAATGAATTAAGTACAAAAGCTTTTAGGCAATTCTAATTTCGAAGTCATTTTAAAACACTTGAGTCGAGGTTCATTTCATAATCTTTCTCGCATCCTCTCTATTCATTGGCACCGCTAGCCATAATTTTTTTAACTTGCATCTTGGCACGTTGGCCACACTTTATATCCCCAATTCACTTATTTCATTTTCGAGTATCTTTATAGATTATCAACAACAAGACATTTCCAATCAAAACTTTAGGTACACATATGAGCAATTAAGAATCTTAAACATATTGAGTTTTCTTACACAATTGTCGTTAGTTTTCATTTGAAACACAACTTGATTTCAAGGCATTTGGACATGCAACCCATGCTTTGAACTCATTTTTCCAATAAGAGCACAACATAACAAGAGCATTTAAATTACATATTGAACATGGATATCTTTTGACACAAGCATATTCGGACTATTCAATTCACAGTGAGCAACTCAGGACTTTCATGGATATTGTGGGGTTCAATTCTAAGAGAAGAGTTTAGCCATACATACCTTGCTTGAGCTTTCCTTTAATTACTACAACGTTCCGGAAATTCTAGCAATCCAAATCTCATAGATGAAGAACTTGAGGGATTTCTTGTTGGATTTCAAGGCTTCAGCAAGATTTTGATGAACAATTAGCTTAGAGATTTCTCCTCTCACTCTAGGGAACTTCGTCTCTCTAAAAATATCACATATTCCCTTCAAAAATGGTCCCTTATGTCTATTTAATAAGGTCGGGTTATAAAGATAGAAGAATGGACCCTCCAAATTCCGGACTGGGCTATAGACCAGGCTAGGTACGCTCTGTAGCGAGATACAGACCAGGCTAAGCACGCTCTGTAGCGAGCTATAGACCAGGCTTCGCGAGGGATATAGCACGGTCTAGCACGCTATAGACCTGACCTCGCGAAGGATATAGCACGGTCTAGCGCGCTACAGACCTGGCTTCGCGAGGGATATAACACGGCCTAGCACGCTACAAGATGGATGCGAGATTGAAAAATTTCAACTCCCCAACGCACTGTTCAACCCAAAAGCTCCAAAAATACAATATATTAGCTTACCTTGGCACCACAAAACCTTAAATTACTTAGCGAAATTTTCCAGGCCTCACAACTAATCCCAACAAATTATACCCAGATATGAGGGCAAATTTTCTAATATACCAACAAGGTTCATCATATGATTTCCTTTATTTCAAATCATCATAAGAAACACATTAAAATCATTTTATCATAGTAGCATGAACAAGCTGTCAATTAGAGTCAAATAAATCAACATGAGAGTATGAATAGTGGTGAAAATCATTTTGTTTAACTGAAACAATGCAACATAATATCACAGACATAAGGATCGGGATTGCACAGTGCAATAGATATGAAGTCTTACCAGGACATCAGGAGAATCTTAAGAACATGACTCAATTGACTTAACAAAACATGGTAGTGGATATATGATTATACTTAACTAACAGAGATAGGTCTCACACCAACACAAGGTAAAATTCAACCAATCATGAAGTCTTAACAGAGTTTATCTACAAGGATAAGAACAATGCAAAAACATCTTAACTAACTAAGTCATGAGAGTTAAAGTTCAATAACCCTCACAGATTAAATAACAACATAAAGACAATATAACTATCAGGAAATATCACTAACCTTAGAAGAAATAGAATAACATGAAAAGCAAGACATAGTGAAAGCCACATATTAGCATGCACACCAGGCAGTTATCAAGTAAACATAGTAAACATATAACTACATAATTAATTTAGCGAAAATAAAAGAGAGGGGGTCAATTTACACTGACCTTCTATGGAGTAGCAATACAAGTAAAAAATGCTAACAATCATCTAAGAACCCCAAACTTACAACGATCAACTCACAGTAGTTGAACTCGAACAGAAATGAAAGACAGAAGTAGGAGAAATTAGATAAGTGCTACTGAAACTTAGCAGAAAGTTTGAATTTTAATGCTCTTCTTTACTTTCAGTGTATTTTTTCGGTGTTGTTAGGTGAGAACATTTAAAGCCCCCGTTGAGCAGTAGCGGACCATCGGTCAAAACCCCATGTCTAGAGGTTACTACATTTGACCTCTGGACAATAAATTATGATAATGAGGTCGAAGACATGGTCATACATGCTCCGATTTGAAAGAACGATGTAAGGAGTACTAAAATCTCAGGTTTCACTTATTGGTCTAGGGTTTTTGGGGTTCTTGATTTGAATTATAGTGATGAAAGGGGAAAGGAATCGGCAGGATTCACGGTTTGCAGGGACAAAAGGGATGATTTAGGTTTGATTCGAGTGACCTTGCACAAATTTGTGTAAGATTTTGGAGATTGATGGGTCTGATGGCCTGAGAGAAAATGGAGAGAAAGGAGAAAGGAGAAAGGAGGGGCAATGGGTCTGTAGGAGAATGATTAGGGTTAGTAGCAGTGTCTTTGGTTAAGATTGAGAGATGAGAGGTGAGCGGTTGGACCATTTGATAATGTAACGACCCGACCGGTCGTTTTGTGTATTTGAGTCCCATTTTCCCTTTTAAAGCTTACCTTAAGTGTATTTGTGGTTTTATGACTTGCGGGGATGGTTGGTTTCATGTCGAGGAAGTTTTTGAATGACTTGGATCCTTTAGTTTTTGGTTTAGAAGCTTAAGTTGGAAATGTTGGCCTAGGTTGACTTTTGTGAAAATGACCTCGGAATGGTGTTTGATGACTCCGATAGGTTTAGATCGTGATTTACGACTTGGGCATATGCTTGGAAATGAATTCGGAGTTAGGGCGAATGTTGGCAATTTAAAGGTTTATAAATTCCTTTGATTTGACTGTAGGTTGACTTCATGGCTATCGGGTTTGGATTTCAATTTTGGGAATTGGAATAGGTCGGACTTGCTATTTGGAACTTGTATGCAAAATTTGGAGTAATTCGGAGTTGGTTTGATAGGAATCAGACATTTGGTTGCAATTCTAGTGATTCTTGAGTTTCCTTTTGAATTTCATGCGTCTTGACGTCCAATTCATGGTTCTGGATGTTATTTTGGTGTTTTGATCATGCAAGTGAGTTCTTATGATGTTTCTATACTTGTGTGGATGTTTGGTGTAGATCCCCGAGGGCTCGGGTGAGTTTCAGACGTGCTTCAATATGGTTTGAACTCATTCCAAGTTGTTGGTGTGCTGGTGCTCCGGTTATCGCAATTGTGAGCACCAGCATCACAAATGCGATTATGGCACGGGGGTCTCAGGTATCGCATTTGTGATACCTTGATTGTATTTGCAAAGATAGGTTTGGGCTGTTAAGGTCGCATTTGCGACCATCTGGTCACATTTGCGAAGGCTGCCGACTTCGTATTTGTGAAGTCAGTGTCGCATTTGTGACATTTCCCTAAGGCCGCAATTGCGACTTCTATACCGGAACAAAAGGGCTGGAAAAATGGGACTTAGTCTCATTTTCATATTTTAGAACAGTAGACTCGGTAGGAGGCAATTTTGAGGAGGGATTTTCACCTACAACTATTGGATTCTGATCAATTTTCAGTTATATTACATGATTAGTTGTGATATTTAACCTTTAATTCATGGAATTTGAAGAGAAATTTTGGGAATTTTGTCTACGTTTTGGAAAATAATAATTTGTGATTTGAGAGTCGAATTGGACTCGAATTTGAAAATAAAACACATATACAGACTCGTAGGGTTATGGGAAGTTGAGATCTACCCTTGAACCCGGGGTTTGACCAGACGGACCTAGGGTTGACTTTTGTGAAAATGTATAAAGATCTTAGCTTTATTAATCGAAATTTGTTTCGCTTGCATTATTTGATGATATTAAGTCATTTTTATTGGATTTGAGACATGCAGAGGCGAATTTTAAGGGAAAGCCATTTTTGAGTGTTGATTTGGCCTTGTTAAGGTAAATATCTTACCAAACTTTGTGTTGGGGATACTACCCCCTATGATTGGGTTTTATTGTACTATTTGAATTATGTGGAAGACGTGTACATGAGGTGATGGGTGTGTACACAGACTTATATGTGCAAATTAATCGGTTTAGATTCTTAGGCTACTTATAAGCATTTAATTGAAGTTGTTATTATTTGTACTATATTTCGTTGTCAAGTTTATTCTTACATTCTTTATTTTGAAGTTGTAATTACATGTTTTATTTTCCATTGTCGAGGTTACTCTGCATTTATTAGTAGTTGTTAGTACATGCTATCCTTTCCATTGTTGAGTTATTTTCATGCATTTAGTCGTTGTTGCTATTTCATGAGATCACTTTCGTTCTTGAGCTTATGTTATGCATTTGGATTTGAAGTTGCTATTTCATGGAAATACCTTCATTGGTGAGTTGTTGAAGTTGTAGTCGTTGAGAGCTATTAACACATTTGTGGTTGAAGTTGTTGATTATTCAAATATTTTTCCTTGTGGAGCTATTCCCGTTTTATTTTGTTGTTATTGAGATTCTTGTATACATTGTGGTTGAGTCATGGGCTATTTGTTGTGGTGACATTGGTATTGTTAATTTTGGCTATGTTGTGGCATATGGGCACGTGTGGTGCGATTGATGATTTTGTTGTGATATTGATGCACATGCGAAGGTATAAGGGTGTTGTATTGATGCGCATGCAGCGAGATAGGTGGGATTTATGCGTTTGTTACTACAGTCAAACCTCTCTATAACGACCTCGTTTGTTCCAAATATTTTTGGATATTATAGCGAAGTGCAGTTATAGAGAACATATATTATAACATAACATAAAAATTGGTTCCCAAATACTTGGCTTTTATAGTGAAGTGTTGTTATATAGGATGTTGTAATAGAGAGGTCTGACTGTAGTAAGGGAATTACTTGAAGCCACACTGCGAGATATGGGGCTAAAGGGCGTGAAGCTATTTCAGTAAAAAAAGTTTTTAAAAATAAATGCAAGGCTCACGCAGTGATATAAGGAACATTGTGATTGTGACTTGTAAAAATGTGAATATGACGTGTGGTAACTCGGTGTGATTCTTGCCGTACATTCTATGTTGGAAAGGCTTGTTGATTTGAACAGTTATTATTTGTTTCTTACCTCATTCCATTCGTATTTTGATTGTAATTGGTTACTTGTTGTCTTTATCATACGTACACTCTTTGTTGTCAGCAAGCACTTACTCTTGGAGACTAGGTGCCATCACGACTTCCTAGGGTGGGATTTGGGTCGTGACAAGTTGGTATCAGAGCTCTAGCTTTATAGGTGGTACAAGTCATAAGCAAGTTTAGTAGAGTCTTGAAAATCGATACAGAGACGTCCGTACTTATCTTTGAGAGGCTAGAAAACTATTAGGAAATCCCACTTCTTTCTTTCCTTATCGTGCATATTTGTTGATTTAGAAATTATGAGCCTTTGTCTTTCTATTATCTCACAGATGGTGAGGACACGCACTGCTGGATAAGATGAGCAGATGCCCCCGCCCCCTACTAAAGCCGCGAGAGGACAAGGCCGAGGTAGAGGCCGAGGAGGGGCACGTGCTCAGCTAGATCAACTTCTCGAGCAACAACTGGGGAGCCACCCGTAGCTCTAGTTGTGGGACAGGAACCCGAGGCGCCTGTTGTTACCCCTGGACTCAAGGAGACCTTGGCGCATTTCCTGAGTATGTTCGGCACTTTAACTCAAGCGGGCTTGATCACAGTTGCACCAACTACATCTCAGGCTGGGGAAGGAGCTCAGACTCGCACAACCCGTACTCCAGAGCAGCGAGTCCATTTTGATCAGGTTCCAGGAGTTATGCTAGCACAACCCATTATTCCGGTTCATCTTGAGGTTAGGCCAGAGCCAAAAGAAGAGGAGCAGAGGAGACTTGAGAGATTCAAGAAGTATGATCCTCCTACTTTTAGTGGCGTAGTTACTTAGTATGCACATGGTTTTCTAGACAAGTGCCACTCTATTCTCCGCACCATGGGCATTGTGGAGGTGAGCAGAGTAGCCTTTACTGCATTTCAGCTATCAAGGGTAGCATATAGGTGGTGGCAGGCTTTTAAGGAAGGTAGGCCAGCTGAGTAGCGCCACTCACTTGGGCTCAGTTTTCAAATTTGAGAAGGTTTGTTCCCTAGACCATCAGGGATGCGTGGTGCAAAAAATTCAAGTATCTGAATCAGGGGACAATGACTGTGTCGGAGTATGCCATCAGGTTTAGTGAGTTGTCCCATCATGCACCTGCTTTGGTTTCTACAATCAGAGAGCGAGTCTGTAGATTTTTTGAGGGTCTCATTTAGGGTCTTAGATTCAGTACGGCTCGGGAGTTGGTGTTTCAATAGGTTGTGGAGATCGCTCGTAGGATAGAGCGTATGCATGGCCAGGATAGGGAGGCCAAGAGGCCACAAAATTCTGGAGGATTTAGTAGTGCCCACGCTATAATTTCAGCTTGTCATGGATGAGGTTATGTGAGTGAACCAGTTCATTTAGCGCTTCCCGATACTCGTAGTGCCCCCGCTATACCGATGTCTCAGGTCGCTTAATGGGAAAAACCACTGTGCACCTCCTATATTAGGTGCCTTTAGCGATCAGTCTAGCCGACCGGGTGAGACTCAATTTCGAAAACCACGCCCATAGAGAGGTTGTTTCAAGTGTGGTGATACCAGGCATATGGTGAGGGACTGTCCCAGAGGCTACCGAGGCTCCATGGATTCCAAAGGGTCTACAAGGTTTCACAAACTATGGTTGCTGATCCTGTTGCTGTTCTACCTGTACCGCCAACTAGGGGTGTAGGTTAGGCGGGTATTGTTCATCCTAGAGGGGGAGTCTAGGACCGTTGCTATGCTTTTTTGGGTAGGACTGAGGCTGTTGCATCGGATGCTGCCATCACAAGTATTGTTACGGTCTGTCATAGGGATACATTAGTTTTATTTGATATGGGTTCCACTTATTTGTATGTGTCATATTAATTTGCTCTATATTTGGATATATCTCGTGATTCTTTGAGTGCCCCTGGATATGTATCGATACCTGTAGGAGATTCTATTATTGTAAACCGTGTTTATCCATTATGTTTTTTTCACTATCGGGGGTTATGAGAATAGAGTTGACCTTCTGCTACTCAGTATTGTAGACTTAGACGTGATATTGGGCATGGATTGGTTGTTGCCCTATCAAGCTATTCTAAACTGTTACGCCAAGACCGTGACATTGGCCATTCTAGGTTGCCGTGGTTGGAGTGGAGGGGTGCATTGGATTATATTCCTAGCAGGGTGGTGTCCTTTCTAAAGGCACAACGAATGGTTGAGAAGGGGTGTGAGGCATATCTGGACTTTGTAAGAGATGTCAGTACTGATTCTCATACCGTTGAGTCAGTTCTAGTAGTGAGAGATTTCCAAATATGTTTCCAGCAGACCTATACGGCATGCCGCCCAATAGGGATATCGATTTTGGTATTGATCTTGCACTGGGCACTCAGCCTATATCTATTCCACTGTATCGCATGGCTCCAGCAGAGTTGAAGGAATTAAAAAAGTAGCTTCAGGAGTTGCTTGATAAGGGTTTTATTCGACCGAGTGTCTCGCCATGGGGTGCTCCAGTTCTATTTGTGAAGAAGAAAGACATCTCTTTGAGGTTGTGTATTGATTACAGGCAGCTGAACAAAGTTACAATAAAAAACAAGTACCCACTACCGCATATTGATGATCTGTTCGACCAGTTTCAGGGTGCTTGGGTATTCTCGAAGATTGACTTGAGGTTAGGGTATCATCAGCTGAAGATCAGGGATTCAGATATCCCAAAGATGGCCTTCGATACTCGCTATGGTCTCTATGAGTTTTTGGAGATGTCATTTTGGCTGACCAATGCCCCAACAATATTTATTCACTTGATGAATGGTGTATTGTAATGACCTGGCAGGTCGTTTTGTGCCCGTTCCCCTATTTATTGCTTATTCTATGTTCACTTGTGGTTATGTGACTTGCCGGGGTGGTTGGTTTGGTTCCGGAGATGTTTCAGAGTGAACTGGGACATTTAGACCTAAGGTTGAAGGCTTTAGTTTAAAGAGTTGCGCGGAGTTTGACTTTTGTATAGACGACTGCGAAATGGTGTTTTGATTATTCCAATAGCTTCCTATGGTGATTTTGGACTTAGGCGTATGTCCGGATATTGATCTGGAGGTTCGTAAGTCGTTTTGGCTTGAATTGGCAAAAGTTGGAAAGTTGAAGGTTTGAAAGATTGAGAGGTTTGACCGAGAGCTGACTTTGTTGATACCAGGTTCATATTTTGGTTTCGGGGAGTTGGAATAGATCTGCTATTTCATTTGGGACTGGTGTGCAAAATTTGAGTTCATTCGGAGTTGATTTGATATTATTTAACATTAGTTTTAGAAGTTGAAAATTCATCAATTTCACTAGGCTTGACGCGATGTGCGATTTGTGGGTTTGGTGTTGTTTGATGTGATTTGAGGCTTCGAGCGAGTTCGTATTGTGTTTTAGAACTTGTCGATATGTTTAGATGGGGTCCCAGGGGCCTCAGGTGAGTTTCAGATGGTTAATAGATCAGTTCTTGGACTTAAGGCATTGCTGAAGGTGTTAAGTTTCTGGTGCTTTTGCACCTGCGGTGGGTTTGGCCATAGATGCGGCGGTGATTTGTGTGCAGATGTGAAGTAAGGGAGACTGGTGAAGATCGCAGGTGCGGAGGAGGAACGCATCTACGAGTCCGTAGTTACGTATATCGGGTCACAAATGCGGAGTATCGTGGGCTGAGCTTGCATCCCAGATGCGGAAGGACTCCGCAGGTGCGGTCCCATAGAAGCAGGAACTTGGACATAGAAGCGGTAGGTCGGGAGCTTAGGTGAAACGCGCAGATGCGCGACTGCAGAAGCAGAAAATGAGTCGCAGGTGCGAGATTGCTGGGCAGGTTATTAAAATTGGGGGTTTTCATTGTCTTCTCTTTTTTGAAGTTGTGGGACTCAGTCTAAGGCGATTTTTGTAGTATTTCTCATCCCAATTGAAGATTTAAGTGATGTTTCTTCAATTTTGGTATTAGATGTTGAATACCCATTAATTATTATACCTAATTTTCATTAATCTAAGATAGAATTTTGGGATTTTTGGACTATGTTCTTGGAGAGTGAAATTTGAGGATTTGAGGGTCGATTTATGGTTGGAATTGGATGATTTTGGCATGGTTGAACTCGTAATTGAACGGGTGTTCAAAATTTGTAAATTTTATTGTGTTCCGAGATGTAGCCCAGGGTTGACTTTTTGGTTTGACTTTTTGATTTGAGTTAAAGATATTAACTTTATCATTTGGAATCATTTCCCATGGCTTTTATTGACGGTACTGCGTTGCTTTGATTAGATTTGGATCGTCCAGAGGTCGATATGCGCAGGAAGGGCTTGTTGGCGGAGTGATTTGGCTTGCCTGAGGTATGTTTCTTACCTAAACTTGGTTGAGCCACTAGTTGCTTGAATTATTTGTGATAGCTACGTGCTATGGGTGCACATATGTGTGGGGTTTGATCCCATGTGCGAGCACTGGGTTATTTATCCATGCTCGGGGTAGTGCTTAGGTTATGATATGCTTAGAATTTACTGTTAAGCTTTAAGCTATAATGTTTTTCATATTTGTAACCTTGCTGTGAACTATTTGAGCCATGTTTGAGGCTACATAGAGGCTAAATCCCTGAATGAACTTGATAAAAGCTATTTTCGTGATGAAATTGCCAATTTGAGCTATGATAACACACTTTGCACATGCCTACACTTTATCATGTCATTTATACCAGTCCAGGAGCATGAGATCTATTATTCATTCATCACATACATGTATTCTTGTTTATTTGCTCCTGTGTGATATGATTGGACTGGATACCTATGACCAAACCGGGTGAATTATTTTGTTATGCCTGTGGCCACGTCGGACAGGTTGTGTTGTTATGCCTGTGACCACGCCGGGCGGATTGTGTTGTTATGCATGTGATTATGCCAGGCAGATCCTTTATATTGAGCATGTGACCATTCCGGGCGGATTATAATATTGAGCATGTGGCCACATCGGGCGGATTATGATATTGAGCTTGTGACCAAGCCGGGCTGGTAGCACGTTGAATTGGCTGTGCTTGCGTGTGGATATGGATCCATCCCTCTAGGTCACCCTCTCATGTTTCTATCTGGATGGTGTACATACAGATATTAAGGAAAACTGATCAGTGGTTTGGTAAGGATATGGAAAGGTTGAGGAAATCTGGCCAGTGTTTGTTTGGATTTTGTATTTCATCTTTACTTGCAAATTTCCATGGTTAATTACCAGATTCATGTGCATACCGTCTTTATATGTTGTCTCTTTGACTGAACAGAGAACTTGAGAAATTGCTCACACACACATAGAGGGTTCTTTCTGTGCTTTAAGAATTGATTTCATTATTATTCTATACATGTTAAATTGATGAAACTATACAAGTTATAACAAGTATCATTTATAGTTCTCGCTTCTTTTACCTTGCCGAGGTTATAACAAGTATCATACTACACTCTGCACTTAATTGTGTAGATCTAGGTGTGGGGACCAGTTATCAGTTGTAGATTCGCTTGTTGAACTAAACTTCGAGAGGCGAGGTAGAGCTGCCTTCTTGGCTGCAATTTTGACTTGTCTTTTCTTAGGTACTGTTGTTTCAATTCAGATAGTTTTTTCGACTTCTGTTCTGATGTAGAGCTCACGACTCCGTATTTACCAGTTTCTGGGGGATTTAACTTGTATTAGCAATATATTGTTATATTGAGATTTCAAACTTATGATATTTCTATAATTTCCATCATTTTGGTTCTTTATTATTTTGTTTCTGCTTGACTAGTTGGTGTGTTAGGCGCCATCACGACGGGTTGGGATTTTGGGTCGTGACATGTATTCCATCCATATCTTGATTCTTTCATCACCGTGTTCATTGATGACATATTGGTGTATTCTCGCAGCTGGAGGATCATGAGCAGTACTTGCAGATTGTACTCCAGACCTTGAGGGAAAAAAAGCTGTATGATAAATTCACCAAGTGTAAGTTTTGGCTCGATTCAGTGGCATTTTTGGGCCATGTAGTGTCTAGTGAGGGGATTAAGGTGGATTCGAAGAAGGGGGAGGCAGTTCAGAGTTGGCCCAGACCGTTTTCTGCTACTGAGATCCGGAGTTTTCTAGGCTTGGTTATTATTGCTGTTTCCTAGAGGTTTATCATCCATCGCAACTCGTTTGACCAGATTGACTCAGAGGGGTGCCCTATTCAGGTGGTCCGATGAGTGTGAGGAGAGCTTTCAAAAGCTCAAAACTGCCTTGACCATAACTCAAGTTCTGGTTTTGCCTTCAGCGTCGGGTTCTTATAAAGTTTATTGTGATGCTTCACGTTGGGTGTGTGTTGATGCAGGAGGGTAGAGTGATTGCCTATGCTTCGCGTCAGTTGAAGCCCCATGAGAAGAACTACCCAATACATGATTTAGAGTTGGCAACCATTGTTCACGCATTGAAGATTTGGATGCACTATCTCTATGACGTGTCTTGTGAGGTACTTACATATCACATGAGTGTACATCACTTGTTTAAGTAAAAAGATCTGAACTTGAGGCAACAGAGGTGGTTAGAGATACATTCTATATCATCTAAAGAAGGCCAATGTGGTGGCCGATGCCTTGAGTAGGAAGGCTGAGAGCATGGGGAGTCTTGCTTATATCCCAATTGGAGAGAGACCGTTAGCATTGGATGTTCAGGTGATGTTTTATACTTCAATACGACCCAAAGGGGGGGGGGGGGGCTGATTTGTGTGGTTTCCTATTTTTCACATGTACATATTATAGAAGGACCTAGTTCTTCTATGAGTTCCTTACACTATAGTTGCAGAATAATAAATGCAGAAAGTAAAGAACACAAGTATTTTTACTTGAAAAACAACCATCTCAAAAGGTGAAAAAGCCACGACCTATTTCCCTGTAGGATTTTCCCCAAAACTTCACTACAACTCTGAGCCAAAACAACAATGTTTACAAACTCTTGTAAACTTAAGGATTGCCTCTAATCATTGTAGCAACTAGCCACAGGCTGTTGCGACTGCTTCAAGTTAACTCTAACTTGAACAATACAACTCAAAGTACTTAGTACAAATGTTTCTAATAAAAGTTGAAAGGTACTACTCAAAATCCCTACTACAATTTAGCTAGAATAAAACATAGACACATGGAACTGGTTCTTCTATCTGGTTTATGTAGCTCCAGGTTCCCACACTTAAAACACACATGAATTGCTTGCAAAATGCCTTTCTATATTGATCTCAATTCTTGCTTAGCTTCTGCGTTTGTGCGTCACCTGTAAAAGAGAATACCACTGATATTAATAGAGTTAGTAGAATAAGAAATAACTAGAGTTCTAATGTTTTAATAGTTACATCCCATGTTTTCATACGTAAAAGTACGTCGTAAGTCAATTGATGTAAGCTCGAAAATCAGATCATCTTTGGAAGTGCATAAAGTAAGTTAGTCATGTTAGCTTGGAGGTAAAAATATTTATGATCATGAATAACATGTACCAAGATGGTTGGAAGGCTTAAAAGCTAAACTAATTGAAGAAAATAAGTTTCGCCGAAAGTTGATAAGTTGGGAATATTATACCATGTACTTTTGGGTGAGATTAAGGTTATTAACATGATAAGGAGGTTATGTTATGAGTTATTTTAGTCATATTAAAGTCGTGTGTTATGTTTTGATGTCAAGCGAGTTGTGGAAAAAAAGTTAGCAAAGTTCATCACAGGTTACTTAGAGTTACGTGGTGATCCACCCATCAAATCGAAGGTTCACGAGTCTAGTTTTCTATGCATTATTGATTTCATCATTGTGATATCGGAGTAGAGAGATATTTGCATTTTTGCGAGACTGCGCAGACTGCTAGGTGACAAGTAGGTGCATCACCTACTTGCTAAAATTAAGGGACCAAATAAATCAACAAAAACGGGCGGCCAAGGGGCCTTTTACGGGCTGAATCAAAACGTCTATTTCACTTACATTTCAGATAATAACTTCATATTGAAACCACTCAAACCCTAGGTGATTTCGGGTGATACGACGTGATCCTAGTGCCGAAAAACCCGGATATCTTGGTAGTTTCCCTTTCTCCTTCTTTTGACTGTGTTGAGGGACTGGTTTTGGATGTAGAGGGACTAGGTTTTATGTGTTCTAATCAGTACAAGGTAAGTTTATGCTTCTCTTCTCTTATCTAAGCTTCTACGAGTTGTAGCTCGATCATAACGACTAGAACTTGCGAGTTTCGAAAGAGTAGTATGTTGTTTGTGGTTGTGTCACTGTTTGCTGGTTGTGAACTTATTTTTAAGTTGAATTCAATGCTGGTTTATATGATAAGAGGATTAATTATGTACTATTGGTTGTGTTTCTTAATTTTAAAGAAAAGACAAGTTGGAAACGTGTTTTAGTAATCTGAAAAATAAGTTTTTAGTTGCTAAACTTTTGGGGCTGTTATGGGGTCATTTTAAAGTTGTATTGTGGCTGTAAATTAGTATGGATAATTGAATATGTGGCGGTTAATATTATTGATAAATTCTGGAAGGAAGCAGGGGTTTAAAACTATAGTTGTTTAGTCACAAACCGAGCTTGCCGCTTGTCGTGATTGTTAAACTGTTTTTGAAAGGCTTATTGAGTATTGTTGATGTTGTTTGGAGTATTGTTGGTTGTTGTAACTTGTGGGAAGTCATATAAACAGGGGAGGTGATGTCTGTTTTATTGTAGAATAAAGTGTGTCTTTCGAATGCGATAAGTTATGGCATTCGTATTGTGATGATACTATTGTTCATTGCTTGTAGACAAAGGAGCTGCAAGTTAAGTTAGCATGAGGATTGGACTGGATATTAAGGTTTGTCCACGAGTTTAGTCATACGAATGTTAAATGTATTGTGTTGGTCATAGTTTCAGGTATCCTTAAGGAGTAAATAGAGCCTTCGGAAAGGTCCTTGTATTTTATATGTAACAAGACGTCTAGATATTAATTAAACATCACATACGGATGGTCTGACGAATCAGAAGCAATATAGTGTCAGAAAAATGAGGGATAGTTATATACGAATAGTTCAACAATCTAGTATAATGTATAGTTTGCAGAAAGATAAGAATGATCTAACCTAAAGAATTCCATGACTTCCAATACTTACATGTTTGTGTTCACAAAGCTGATAAAGACCCATGAAGGTAGTTGCATTGATCTCAAGTCAAATAAGGTTGATTATATACGAGGGTGATGAATGGATATATATATATATATATATATATATATATATATATATATATATATATATATATATATATATATATATATATATATATAGTTATAAATAGAAAGAATCATGTAAACCCCAGCAACGAGTTGTGATGTGAAATAAGGATAAAAGTGTGATTCCGAAATAGTTACCACGTTCTTTACAGCTAAATAATATGGAATACGAAGGATGACGTAACAAGAAACTAAGGAATAAGGATTGGTTACTATAATGGGTTACTCAATAACTTATAATTTTATGAATAAGGGTTTATCTATTGATGATTGAATGATTTTTGCATGAGTGATATGAAATAAGTATGTATAAGACATGATCCCTATGGACGGTCTGTGAACGCATATGTGCATAATGAAGGTTGGTTATGGGCGGTCTCAATTGCACGCATAGCCAGACCTCATTATTATGTGCCATAGAGACGGTCTATTATGTTGCGCGTACGAGCCACTGGTTATTAATGTTTAAGAGTGAGCCTTACAGACGATCTCTTATGAAACGCGTAAGTGCCACTTTATTGTTTCAATGTAGACCTAGAGATGTTTGATCTGTCTGAGGTAAGTATTCAGATATAAGGTATGATGGCTAGAAGAATGTTATTGATGAAGTTCCATAATATGATGGTTTCCAGTACAGATAGCATATGGGAACAGATTCAGGTAGAACATCACACGAATTAGATGTATATACGACATTAGATGTTCTCGGCCAACGGAGCCTTCCCTTTTCTGTCTACATCCTTTGTAAGGTAAGTTGGATAAGTTAACACTTAGATATGTTACGAGCCAAAATAAGGTAAATATGATTCCCGGGCCTTATTGACCCCTCTAGATTTCTTTCAATATATCATATATGCATGTCAGTTCAGTATACATTAAGTTATTCAAAAGTTATCTGCCTTACGTACTTAGTACATTTCTTTATACTAATGTCCCATTGTCGGGGCACTGCATTCATGCCTGTAGGTTCATGTATCCAGTTTGACGGGTTGTTATCGTAGACAAAGTTGATATCCAGCTGAGGATTGGCAAAGCTCCATTTCATTCAGACTATAACTGAGTCTAGAGGTTATAAGATTGTCCTATGTATATATACTTTTGGGTAGGTTAGAGCCTTGTCCGGACCATCTGTTGATGTCAAATACTCTTAGAGGCTTTGTAGACACATGTTCAGTATGTACAACATGTCAGAGGCCTTGACGGCCCGTGTGTATTCATGTTCTGAGTATGACGGCTCGCTGATACAACACTTTCCCACTTACAGTTACACAGTATGAGTTGTGGCCATGTTGTCCCATGGTAGTTATAGAAAGAATGAGTTCATCCAATTCGGCCTATGTATGTTCTAGTTTGTTGAACGAACATGAGTTAAAAAGTGGTTCACTCGGGCCAGTACGACACCGGGTGCAAGCCACGCCTCCTCAGGTTGGGGCGTGACAAAGTGGTATCAGAGCAGGTCGTGTCCTAGGGAGTCTACAAAGCCGTGTCTAGTAAAGTCTCACTTATGGGTGTTTTGCACGCCACACTTATAATTGAGAGGCTACAGGGCATTTAGGAAATGTTACCCTTCTTTCGTTTCCAGATCGTGCTATAGAGCTGAGCTATAAGAAGTGAGTATGAGCCGCCAGATTGTGTATGCACTAGAAGTACAAGTATTATAGTTGAGCTTCAAGGTGTGCATATAAATTCCACCAATATGGAAGGGAGGTTATGAAAGTGACAGAAGATGCGATACGAGATTTAAAGGTAAGTAAGGTAAAGGTGAAGAAGGTACGACATACTCAAGTTCAGAAGGTTTTGAATAGTCCAGACTTCGGATAAAGGGGTAGAAGCACTATGGTTCGGTATCCACAAATGATAGTGGTGTGGTCACTAGCATATTATCCAGCCTATGGTTTCTAGGTACCGAGAGGTCTAGTTACAAGAGTAAAGATGAGGTAGAAGCGACATGATGTCTCGCTTGATGTTCTAGAATAACATACGAAACTCTATGGTTCTAGCAAGTTAAATGAAGGTTGCGAGTAGTATGGATAGATACATGTAGGTGGCAAGCTAATGTATGGTAGAGCGACAAAGGTTTAGGTAGACATGAGTAAGGATAAGAAAAGGTGAGTTAGAAAGTGACGAGAATAGGTATGACCTCAGGATTAAGCCCATCAAAATGAGATAGTTGATGGTTTTCATTGTCACACCTCCTTTTTACACACCACCCCGAAGGATAGTATATAAGGGAGTTTTTCCATTTAAAGTGACATTATTCGAAATGGGATTATTTATTTATTTAGAGTCGCCACTTGGGATAGGATTGGCTTTTGGTGTCCCAAGTCACCGGTTTAACTTGAATCCCAAATCGAGGAAAATTTCGACTTCCCAATTGGAGTCTGCGAACCAGAAATTCTGAATAAGGAATTCTGTTGACCCGAGGGAAGGTGTTAGGCACCCCCGGATCCCGTGGTTCTAGCACGGTCGCTTAAATTATTATAAATGGCTAAAATCCAATTTTGTATATGCTCCAACCTATAGTGCAATTTTAAGATTATTTACCGCTTTTAGTTAAATTTTAAGAAAGTGAACGTCGTTTAAAAACGTGTCTTTGGATCACGTCACATGAAATGCACCCGGATCCTCGACACACTCTTATTCAATGTTTTGGGATTTGGATTTGGGTTGCATGAAATGCACACCCGTATTTAGGAAGGTAAAATTATTAAAAGCGCGCCTAAAGCGACTAACGTGTTATTACTTTGCGGGAGGGGGGGGGGGGCATGAAATTTGCTAAACGGCATGCCCCGGATTCTAAGTATTTTAATTAAGCATTTAAAGAGGGCCCCGCAATTTATGTGTTTTGTTTGGCGAGGCTCTTCTCATTTTTATTTAAAGGCCAACCTAGAGCAAACTAGGATTTTCTATCGGATTTATCTCTAAAGGGCTTAGAATTAGTTAGCATTGTCAACTGACTATTATCAGAAAGCATTCAAGGAATTCGGGTCTCAAACTCAGGTCCTCATTTGAACAAGAGGAGAGCCTCTTAATTCAAATATGCTACCTAGCTTGGAAGGCCCAAAACCTGTGTTATAAAATTAAGCCCGCAAACTTAAAACGAATTCAAGCCTTCAACATTGAGTTTCGAATGTGATTCAACAGAGGGAAAGCGAAATCAATTTGTCCTATGGACTGTTACTAGCCTTGGGCCTCGACGCAAGCCCAATTAAAAGATAAGTAGGACTGGAACTGGGCTATGCATGAGTGATGTTGAGGCCCCAACAATAGATATAGACTATCAGCCCTGGGCCTATAGGCAAGCCCAAGCTTCAAACATTGGATTTATTGATTTGGATAAAAGTAAATTCAAGTTTGATAACTACCAATTTAATTCTGAACTAGTGAACTCCTATGAATATTTGATGTACTCAACAATTAATTAAGATGATTAGGATTCATTTACTATTGGACGAAAATGTAAAATCATTTTGAACCTATTTTCTAGAACTGTTACTTCTTTCGAGTTAGAACTTCAAATTGACAGAATAGCTAAACATTGTCCATATCATAACTAATAGTATACTTATAAATCTGAAAAATAATTTCTACAGTCCAAATAGCATCTTAATCTAAACGCAGACCTTAAATTGACATAATAACCAAACTAAAGTTATTAAGCTACAGCTAATATCATATTTTTACCACTCATACAAGTCTGAAAATGATTCACAACATTCGTAATAACTATGATAAGCTATTTCACGCGAGTATTGTAATGCTAGCAGTCATAATATTGATAAGCTAACTTCAGTCATGAACCTCCAATTCTAAAAAGTCCTTAGTCAATTACATACTAAGATATGATAGAGTGCTGAAATTAATTACAATTCAATAAGGAATTCAACATAAGTAGAACAAGCATCACTTCATTCCATTCCAAAATCTGAGAGATACAGGATGTGTACCTGGAAATTAGAATGTAATAAGAAGGAGAAGAAGTCAGCAACAGCAAATGACAACCAGCAGCAAAGGAGTGGAAGAGAAATTAGTTTGAAGACCAATAAAAGGAGATTCAAATCTCAAATTGAATCCAGTTGACTATCAGCAGGCAAATAGAGCCCAAATTTGATTTCAAATCCAAATTCGACTCCCTTTTACACCTTAGAATGCTCAGAAATGGTATTGAAGATGAAGACTTAAAAAAAACTAATAGAACAGTATTTTTTATGAGATTTTCTGCTATTTTTTGCTGATTTTTCAGAATACCTATGATCTAGAATGAACTTTCTACTCTCAGATTTCAGTTTTGGTTTTGAATTTGAATTTCAAATTTTTAGCCTTCAAAATTTTTAGAGATTTTTAGGGATTTTTTCAGGTTTTCAGACCTTTGGGAATTTTTCCGATCTCCAAACTTGGAAAAGAAGGAAGGTAGGCTGCCTTTTATAGGCAAACTTCCGGGGGAAGCTTCTAGATCTCACTCACACCTTTTCTCCCTCTTTTATTTCAGATTTTATTCAATAGTCCCTAAAGTTTTGACTTGTTTCTCAAGTCACTGCACTAAAACTACTGAAATTTACATCAAGGCCCTATTCTAGAAGATTATAGGGTGTTCTAGTTTCAACTAGAGCAATGTTTTCTATGTAGGAATACCTATACTACCCTTACTTTATTCTAAAATTACTGAATTGTCCTAACTAAAACCTCAGCCCCTCTTTTATCCTAGTTAAAATTTAACTATAGTCAAACCAAATATCTCTAATTCAGCTATAACCAAATCAACTTGGACTGAACCTAACAAACTAATTAAAACTAAGTACTGAACTAAAGAAGTACTAATTACGAACAAAGCCTAAACAAAATTGATTAAGGACTTATCAAAACAAACAGAGAATTAGACTAATAATCACAACTCAAATCAGAAATTGGAGCAAATTAGAAACACATAATCAGGATCAGAACAGAATTGGCAAGAATCAAAACGAAATTAACCTAGAAATTAAAAAACTACAGCATCAATTCAAACAGGAAACGATCGAACAAGGAAGAAAGAACTTGACGACTTGGAATGAACAATCAAAACTAATCCTAGAGCAATTTTGAATAAAACATATACCTAAGCATGACGACGAAATTGAAAACAGATTCGTGAAGCAGAAACAATCATAGAATTAACTCAAAACCATATGAACGAAGAAGAAAACAGAAACAAATTGTAAAAAAAACTTACTGTTATGACTCTAGGGTTCCGCTGCCTCTTCGATTCAAGATTGGAACAACTCTGGTAAGTTTTGAACACCACTAACGATGGATTCGTCATGAGGGAGGGGAGGAGGCTATGTGGTGTGAATTTGGTGAGGTTTGGGGAACTTAGGGTTCTAACCGGAAGTTTGATTGAAAATTTGACGAGTTCTGGACGGATTTGAGGTGAAGGGTTTGGAGATTTGAGATGTGGGGGTAGGGGAGATACTGGGGTGTTATTTTGGTGGTGAACGGAGCCGGCGCCGCCGTGTGCGGCGGAGATGTAGTTTAGGGTTTCGTAAATTTGGGCGTTTGGTTGGGGTTTGAGGTAAACTGAGGGTGGATTTGGAAAAAGGGGAGCAAGGAGAGGAGATGATGCGAATTTGGACGTCATTGGACGCCGACCGCCGCCGTGAGGCGATTTCCGGCGGCAGCGTAAGGCGGAGCCGGCGGGGAACGATGAGTACGAGGAAGAAGGGTCTGTCTCTAGGGTTGATACCATTTTCAGACATTTTTATTAAATGCTTTGGATTGATGAGAGCCGTTAGATGATAGACAATGAATGGCCTGGATTTACCTGGCTAAAACGACGCCGTTTTATCATTTTAAAAAGGCAGGCCAGGTTAATCTTGTGGATTGGGCTGATTGGGGCGGGTTTTTTGGATGAAATTGGGTCTGGGCTGGCCCAAAATTGGGTATTTACTAAGACTAGGCTTTCTTTTGATTCTTTTTATTTGTTTTCTTCTTTTTGTTTTTCTTTTGTTTTTATTTACTTTCTTTTTTATTTAATTTACCTGATTTTATTAAATGCAAGGTTAAAAAATAAAGACCCAAATTTACTCTACAATTATACTAATTAATTCCTAAATAAACTAACTCCTAATTTAAAAGCAAACTTAAGACAAATTCTAAAATTAAAAGTATAAATGCAAAGAATCATTTTTGTTATTTTCTTTATTTTGTAATATTAAACGTGTACTACTTTGATTTTTGGAATTATATCAAGTAAAAATGCACACAAAAATGCAAACAAGACACAAAATCATGCAATTAATTCATCAAATAATAAAGAAAAATTCTAATTCTAAGAATTTTATAGGAGTAATTCAAGCGAGGCAAAAATAACGTGCTCACAGCTGCCCCTCTTTGCTCGGAGACACGAAGGGTTTTCGCGCAAAGATAAATGAGCAACTATGAGATTTTTGCCTGCTCGGCACTCCATGAGAAGCATTTTTGAAAAATGTCTGACCGAACCCGGCTTCAAAGGTTGCCTACATATCCTTGGCTATAACGGAATCAGGTCAGTGTAGTTCTGGAAGGTTTGGTAGCTGGGACTACCGGGAACTGTGATCTCACTACTGTTGCTGCTGCTGCTGCTTGCTGTCCTCCTTATTACAACAAAAAGGAAAATCAAAAGCTAAGCTAGCTAGGCCTATCAACTACGAGTTACAAGATTCCTATCTATAAATCTCTTGAAGCTTGATCTTGAGTCTTAGCTGATTTGGCTGTGGACTTCGATTTGAATCTTGATGCTAGCAAGTTGCAGGTGTTTACTTCTTCATGCAGCATTGGGTCGAAAACACGATTAGCGGAGCTTGTGACTTTAATCAGATTTTGAGCAATCCGCACCCTTGCTTGCTTCACTTTTGAGTTCATTTCTTTTTGTTCTTTTCTTCTTTTCTTTATTCTGGTTTGAGACTCATTCCATTGGTCGTCTCGCACCTTGTGTCTTGAGATTTGGAAAGAAAAGGATCCTCGATTTTTGGCCGGGATTTGGAAAGAAAAGGATCCTCGGTTTTTGGCCGGGAGATCCTCGGTTTTTGTTCCGGGATTTGGAAAGAAAAAGCTCCACGGTTTTTTGGCCGGGAGATCCTCGATTTTTGGCCGGGATTTGGAAAGAAAAGGATCCTCGGTTTTTGGCCGGGAGATCCTCGGTTTTTTTTGGCCGGGATTTGGAAAGAAAAAGCTCCTCGGTTTTTTGGCCGGGAGATCCTCGGTTTTTTGGCCGGGATTTGGAAAGAAAAAGCTCCACGGTTTTTTGGACGGGAGATCCTCGGTTTTTGGCCGGGATTTGGAAAGAAAAAGCACCACAATTTTTTGGCCGGGAGATCCTCGGTTTTTTGGCCGGGATTTGGAAAGAAAAAGCTCCTCGGTTTTTTGGCTGGGAGATCCTCGATTTTTGGACGGTATTTGGAAAGAAAAGGCTCCTCGATTTTTTGGCCGGGATTTGGAAAGAAAAGGCTCCTCGGTTTTTTGGCCGGGAGATCCTCGGTTTTGGCCGGGATTTGGAAAGAAAAAAGCTCCTCGGTTTTTTGGCCGGGATTTGGAAAGAAAAAGCTCCTCGGTTTTTTGGTCAGGATATTTAAGGAATGGGATCCTATGCTACCATGATTTGTTTTTCTTTTGGGATTTTCATTTTTATTTCTTTTCTTCTTTCTTTTTATGTTTTTCCTTTTTATTTAGCGAAACACATGAAAGAACTTGGGGGGGGGGGAACTTCCTTTTTGGTCGTTTTCCTGCTGCAAAACTGTTTCAGTGCTTACGCATTTCATTTCTTTTGGGTTGCACCTGCTTCTTGCACGGTTGCTCTGAGTAAGACCTGTTTCCAACAAGGAACAATTTATTAGTTTGAAACGGTGGTTGGTTTTGTGGCCTTGATCATCCCAATTGCTTGATCCCGACCCCATTTCCGTTGAGAAGTTTGCTGCTTGTTGGCCTTGAGGGTGAATCTCTTTTCGAACCGACCGGGTTTAACTCTCAGGGTTTCATTATGACTCGCCCGTGTGGGCTCTAGCCTTTTCCCTTTATTCTGTCCTTGCCTTTGATTTTCTTTCTTTCCCAATGTCTTTGCTTCGAAAGCATCAACCACTATGGTCAGTCGGGATCGGCCTGACGCACTCGCTGAGGCTCGGTATTTTCTCCGGCTTTTGCCAGGCAGAGCCCGATGGAACCAATCCTGCCACCTTTCTTTGTAGTAATTCGGAATCATTGTTAGACCGAAAGGGATTCAAAGAGAAGTATGCAAAAAGGCAAGCATATGAGTTTGAAGAGAAGCGTCCCTTTCGGGGGAAAAGAAGGACTTATCTGGGGTGCATGCTGGCTTCGAATGAACATGACATGCTTCTTGGACTGGACGCCCGACCCACACGAACTTTCCTGCTTCTCGTGAATCCATTGATCCGCATTTCAAAGCCAGGGAACGTTGCCAGGACTCTTTTAGTGATGAGATATCTTCTTTTCGGCCGATAGTGCCCTTTGCGGGTTTTTGCCAATCGACCTCTCTCATTTCTCTTCTCACCATCGCCCGATAGTGCTCTTTGCGAGTTTTCACTAAGCGGAATCTCTCATTTCCAGTTTCTCTACTCACCATCGCCTTATGGTGCCCGAAGGTTTTCACCGATAAGACTCTCTCATTTTATTTCTCTCGATTTGAATTGTATCAAATTCCAACAATGACGTTTGCCACTTCCATGCCTTTGTCAATTGATCGGAAGGACTTGGGCAAGGTCTTGGGGTAAAAAGAATTTTGGGCGGAGCTACAACTTTGGAACCATTTCGGCGGATTCATCGCTGAACCATTATATCATCTGCCCCAGTTTTATCTTTTGGGGAAATTGGGATTTTTGTTTTGGTGTGACTGAACCTCAGCGAGAGGCTGCCTACGTATCCTTTCGGAATCAAGTCAAACGTAGTTCAGGAGAACAATTTTCTTTGTTTTTTTTTGTTTTGTTTTTCTTTTCTTTTCTGTTTACAAATTCTGGGAAGAACCAAAATTCCAGATTCAATATGGGACGATTTAATATTTTTTCATTCATTCCCATTTCTTTTTTTTTGTTTTCTTTTTTCTTTCGTCATATTTTTTTTCTCTTTTTGTACTTTCGGGTTCCAAAGAGGGTAGCCAAAGAAGCGTAACCGGCTCAAAGGGTTTACGAGGGGTTGATAGTATTTGGGTAGCGAGAAGGAAAGCCTTCGTCATCTCAGTTGCACAATAGCCATCATCGCAGGAGGTCTAGACATAATACCTTTTGACTGCATCTGCATTGACTGCTGTTTCAGGGTCATTTCCTTCGATGTCTCCCAGATACAGTGCTCCTCTTGGCAATATCTTTCGGATTATGTATGGACCTTTCCAATTAGGAGCAAACTTTCCTTTTGCTTCCTGGTGATGAGGGAGAATGCGTCTGAGTACAAGCTGTCCCACTTCAAAATTCCTGGGACGCACTTTCTTGTTATAAGCGCGGGCCATTCTTTGTTGGTATAACTGCCCGTGACAAACTGCGGCCATCCATTTTTCATCAATTAATGACAATTGCTCTACCCGGGTCTTAACCCACTCACTGTCCTCAATCTCCGCTTCAACAATTATCCGGAGTGAAGGAATTTCTACTTCTGCAGGTATAACAGCTTCAGTACCGTAAACCAACAAGTACGGTGTTGCTCCAATTGATGTACGCACTGTAGTACGATACCCGAGTAATGCGAAAGGTAGCTTTTCATGCCATTGCCTGGAGCTTTGAATCATCTTTCTCAAAATCTTCTTGATGTTCTTATTTGCTGCTTCAACAGCACCGTTGGCTTTTGGCCGATAAGGAGTAGAGTTTCTATAAGTTATTTTGAATTGTTCACATACCTCTCCCATCAGACGACTGTTCAAATTCGCAGCATTGTCGGTAATGATAGTTGCAGGAATGCCAAAGCGGCAAATGAGATTGGAGTGCACAAAGTCTACCACAGCTTTCTTGGTGACCGACTTGAGAGTGATGGCCTCAACCCATTTTGTGAAATAGTCAATTGCCACCAATATAAATCTATGCCCATTCGAAGCCTTTGGCTCAATCGGCCCAATGACATCCATACCCCAAGCAACAAATGGCCAAGGTGCTGACATCGGATGGAGTTCTGTTGGAGGTGCATGAATCAAATCACCGTGCACCTGACATTGATGGCATTTTCGAACAAAGCTGAAACAGTCCTTTTCCATAGTTATCCAGTAATACCCGGCTCGCAGAATTTTCTTTGCCAGCACATAACCATTCATATGAGGTCCGCATACTCCCGCGTGTACTTCATGCATAATTCTTCTGGCTTCCTCGGCATCAACACATCTTAGCAGGTTGAGGTCCGGGGTCCTTTTATACAAAACATCACCGCTTAAGAAGAAACTGCTCGCATGCCGTCTAGTGGTTCTCTTTTGATCTTCAGTGGCTTGCTCGGGGTATTCTTGTGTTTTCAGAAATCTCTTGATATCATGATACCAGGGCTGAATGCTGGGTTCCGCCTCGACCGCATTACAATACCCGTGCTTTTCTTTGATTTGAACCTCCAGAGGGTCAATATGGGCATTGCCTGGGTAAGGCAGCATTGAAGCTAGAGTGGCGAGTGCATCGGCTAGTTCATTGTGACACCGAGGGATATACCTGAACTCTATCGACTTGAAGCGTTTGGTGAGATCTTCCACATGTTGTCGATAGGGAATGAGCTTAACATCTCGAGTCTCCCACTCCCCCTGGGCTTGCCGGATAATCAAATCAGAATCCCCCATGATTAATAAGTCTTCAACATCTTGGTCAATTGCCATATTCATGCCCATGATACAGGCTTCGTACTCAGCCGTATTGTTTGTGCAAAAGAATCGGAGCCTAGCTGTGCTGGGTAGTGCTGACCATTGGGGTGATATCAAGACTTGCCCCAAATGCCTACAC